>NC_134752.1:5156515-5459545 GCF_050436995.1 Anticarsia gemmatalis
GTTTGTCGGTATTTTTGTCTTGAAACCAATTTCACAATTTAAATAAACACAATAACATGTACGCCTTAGTTATGAGTTGCTGAGTTTCTAAGTTTCCAATTCCAATTTTATCAAAACAATCTCAGATTTTATTGGTTAAACGAAGACTGAGTTTTTCGTTATGGCCAATTGGTCATTAGGTAACTATTACATGGAAGATCCTTAAAACGTTGAGAATATTGGACAGTAAGCATTTCTTTAGTTAGAAAAGTAAATGTATTATTTACTTTTCTAACCAGTTCCATCAAAACTCAAAAAGACAATATATTCTATATCATGCACCCTAGGTTCGAGTTCTACGAGGAAATAAACCTGGACCAGTACCTGCAGGAGATCCCGTCGATACCGGCGCATTACACGTTACACGCGGTGCTGGTTCACTCGGGAGACAACCACGGAGGTCACTATGTCGTCTTCATTAACCCCAGAGGAGATGGGAAGGTAATTCTTGCCCATTTTCAACATAGCTTTGAGTATTTAATAAATTTCTGTATTAATGCCTGGCTACGGGTCATTCGTTTCCCTGTTAATCAATCAATCAATTTGTTCAAAATAAATAGGAATACAATGCTTAACTTACATATCATAATTATTATAATATATAATTATATAGTACACATAAAGTTAGAGAATAAAATAACGCAATAGCTTAAAAGCACATGATTAAATCACACAGATCTCGATTTTGGTTATGTATTTTCAAACCTGCTTGATTGGTTGGTTTTATTTTAACATGAGACTTTTCAAGAAACGAGTAGAAGAGTACTGGGTTCTTGCTTTCCATCGTAATTAAACATATTTACGCTTAATGCTTTATAGACATGATGCCTTGATATATTCTCAAAAGCCTTTCAAAAACATAACTTTCACAGTGGTGCAAGTTTGATGACGACGTAGTGTCTCGATGTAGCAAGCAGGAAGCTATCGAGTACAACTTCGGCGGCAAAGAGGACGCGCCGCATCTCGCCCGGCGAGCCACCAGCGCATACATGCTCATATACATACAGTAAGAACATTATGTGATTTACGGCCAATTTTCACAGCTTCAGATAACTTTGTTAGAGAATGTGACGATGTTGCCCTGAGATAAAAATCTAAAACGTTACATGATCGACCTTCCGCAGAATGATTCCTTGAATGAGGATAAAAATTCCGCCTATAGCTGTAATTACTTAAAGGTACTAAATAATTTGACAGCATTAACATCAGCAGCAATTCTGAAACTGCAAATTGCATTTTTGTGCAAGGAAGTAGTTAATTTCATCAATCATCATTAACGGATTTGAATAATTAGATTTTCCCAAATATTTATCATATAACAGATGGTGTGAATAGGAGGACGCTGTTTGACCCCATATATTAAGAGCGACAAATCTCGTAGTGACCCAAGGCGTTATAGCTAAAGGTCCCCGGGAGTACCGTTTTGATAATTTATTATTTTTGGTTCCTGGACTCTGACGTCAGCAACATGCGTTACGATAAACGTTACGACATCTATTCTATTTATTTTCACATATGTATTAACTCTCATGTTAAATAACGTGCTTGAAGGACCACAATTTCTAATCATTCTTAGCAATCCGACCTCCTAAATCCCTAAAGCCTGATCAGTTTAGAGTGGAGCCGAGACCGCCGATGTCCTTCTTCGATAAGTTCTTGTATTTCGCTATACACATTAAACAAATGTTGCCTTGTACAGGACGTCGCAACTGAAGTACGTGTTACAAGAGTGTACAGAAGCCGACATACCGACCGACCTGTGCGAGCGCATTAGCGAAGAGATGCGATACGAGATGGTAAGAACATGTAAATATCGCATCCACCACGCAACTACCTTTACTTTCACTATTTTTTTTCAGTTTTTTTTTGTCAACCCAATGTTGCGCGTTTCAGGCGGCAGAAAAATAAGATGCAGAAAATTTAAATCTGACACGTCTGTCACCTCCGCCAAGTACTATGCGAAGATATTCAGCGCACTAAAACAGTTCTTCACTTTGCAGGCCCTAGCCGGCTCTAAATATAAAGGAAGATAATGACAACGGACCACTTCACATTACATTGTCCTATTTTTTTATACAATTTTTACAGTTTTTAGAAATTATTACAGAGTGTTTATTATAAAATTTGTCAGGTAGGTAATTAAGCTTTATATAATCTGAATATATTTTCTTTGTGTATATTTTATTGTAATTATTTATGTACCACTGTTAATAAAATTTGTTGCGATATTACATGTTTATTTTTGAGTTGTTCCCACGCGATACGCTCATCCCTCACTCATTTATTCCACACCACAGCAGTCTCTAATTATTATTGTTAAGATAAATACGAAGAAACACTAATTTGTGGCTGTTTCCGATTAGGTGCTCCATTATCCGCAGACTGCTAATAACATTTTAGTTTCATGATGTTACAGGTCAAGTATTCTAATATTATTACTATATACAAAGCTCTATAATTATTTCAAAGAAATTAATTATTCAAAAGAATGATATATTTTGTTTTGTTAAAACCTGAAATGAATATTTGAGTAGAGACATTATTACACTAACTACTAAAACTGTACGTTTTGTAAGCACGCCAAAGTAACAAAAAATATTTTACGGCTTCAAGTAGAAAGTACTATAGGTAGTATCAAGTTCGTTTGTCCCTAAGGTCAAGACATAATATTTTGACCTTCGCGACTAAAGTAAATGCTATAAGTTAAAGTAAATAGGTACACAAGCAAGCTTACGTCCGTTATCCTGACAATATTAGGCACAGAACACGGCCGAATAAAGGTGTAAGCAATTACAACGGACAACAAAGAAACCTCCATCTACCTACTGTCTTGTTCCTTAATTATTTATTAGCCGTCTTCCACGCTATTTCGAAACACGTTCCTGAATACACCCAATTGTACGGAGGCACAAACGAAACCAGTGCACGCTGCATGCTAAACAAGTCCCACTGAGCATAGCAGACCTACTCGAGACACTGATGAGATATCCGAAAGACACCGGCTTTAGTACATTATTTACTTATGCAATCTACCAAGCAATCAGTCCGCTTTGTTCCCAGTCATCTAAAATTCAAATAATTGGTGCGATTGTTAATTTTGTATGTCGGCGACGTGATGGCTAATTGCGTCTTCGTCGTTTCGTTTTTCTTTCCGGCTCAGCAGACAATAGAAATAATGAGAAAGCGCTATAGAGATTTCAGTAAAGTACGGGAATTTATTAATGTTCAGTACGTAATACTATTGTAAAGATACTACATTCTTTGTAGCAGATCATTTATTTCAAAGATTTTATATTATGTAGTAGCAAGCATATATCATGTTACAGATTCTACATGAATTTTCACACAGGATCAATTTCCGAAGCAATTCTTTAAAGTTTTCATCTAACAGAAGCATAGCTCTGCATTAGACTAGTAATATTGCGCCGGATGATAAATGAAGTTGGAGGTAGAACATAAGTGAACAACGGATGGGTTACATATTTGAATAGTGTTCACTTATTCACGAGTCGGGCAACAAGGTGAAACGACTAAAATATTGGACATCTTTTTTGCCAATTCATAGTATTCCTTTGCACTTATCGGAGATAAATGGATCGCGATAAAGGCCATTGCCAAATATTTTAGACTTAGGTTAAAAACACTTACATTCCAAAGTATTTATGTTGGGGATAAGAATTCCAAAAGAATGGAAGAGCAGAATTGGATATTATTTTGTTTTAAGTTTTTATTACCTCTTGGAGCACCTATAATAATACTATTATGTAGTTTTTGGCACATAAGCGAAAACAGCGAAGGCTTAATTATAGCTTAACTAATATGTTGGACTATCCAAGTGAAAACATAATTGTTGGCCACTTGTTCGCGATATTATGCACTTACAGTCTTCTATTCACTTTGTAATTCTACTGGTGTTAGAATCCTCGCATATCATTTTCCGCCGCAAAGGTTAATTTTCTCTCAAGTTTTAATACACTACTTTTATTTACATTTTAAAAGGTAACTTGCATCTCTTTAGCAATGCCTACCCCAAAACGAGCTTAAATAAGTTCTAGTCGATGCATTTTAAAATATTACCTACTAGAGCATCGATTCTTTTCAGACACGAACATGACGCACGTTTGATTTCCTGTCGAATCGAGGATTTGTGTAGTCAACAGACACTACAGATAGATTCTGGTTATGAGATGTGCTTATAATTTCAATATTTGAAAACCCACGTCATAATTTATTGTAATTAAAGAAAACACATTTGTATCAGATAGGTGTAGGTATCCTTGATACAAAAAATCTCACAAGTTTCTAGAGAAAAAGAAGATAGGGATTTGCCACCCCAATCATCAGCCGAACAAATTGGATTCCTGTTTAAATGTAACAATGAAGTATTTAACATATAACATTTACAGTGAATGAGCACCATTTATACCCTTCGCAAATGGTAACTAGTAAAGCCAGTAGTCGTGTTTTAAAAAAATTGCCTTTCGCTTTACATTGTGCTGTAAATCTCTCGCGACACGCGATAAATTAGAGTCCAGTTACGGACTACGAGTACCCTGTATTGTGTTTACAGTGGTGAACACTGAATTTGGACAGCCACAACAACTGCGCTGACGTCGCTCTTACAATAAATTATCGCCATATTTCAAAAATATTAAAATTTTCTCGACAAATAAATATGGTAAAATCTGTACTAAGAGCTTTTGAACAGTCATTGCTGTTGCAAAGTTTAACGCAATAAGTTTTTACCTGATAAAACATTAATTGAAAAACTATAGTGCTTAATCAAAGAATGAAAATAACTGGCGAGCTGTGGAACAAACTTGGGCTTCCAACCAAAACAAAGATCTGCATTTTAATGAGTAATGAGATCCTTAGGGAACTGAACTAAGCGCGCTATCTGCTTCGGACAGAATAGGCCCCATATACTCTCTGTTGTACACTCAAATGTAAACAGGAATAAGCTATTTAGGCCAATAATATTATTTGATAATAATATTTATGTTAATCTAATCCAAGTTCGAGCAAAAATCCTTTTTTATATCGTCGGCCCCTCGCACCCATGCTCATTTTTTCCTCCATTGCTCTCCATTCCATTCCATTGATCGGAATTTGATAGGAGGTCCTATCGAATAAAGTCCCTTTACCATCATCTTGAAGAAAATCACGGTCCCTAACGAAACTCAGAGGTACGGGTACAATCAGGAACAAAATTATGTACAAAAACAAATAGGTATCGTGAAGTAATTTTGTTATTTAGCCTGTCTTCCTGGTTGCCAATAGATGCTATTTTTATATTCTAAAATCACTCCAATTTCCTTTGGGTTTGTTTTGAATTAAATTAGTTGGTCTGAAATAATTCCAATGTCATGTAACTTGCAATTATTTACATATCTTTTTAAATTTATTTATATTTAGAGATAATATTCATTTCATTTCATTTCATTTCATTTCATTTTCATTTCATTTCATTTCATTTCATTTCATTTCATATATATCAACTTAACAAAGATAAGATTCATCATTTTTACAAACGATTTGCAGTATTCTGAAATAAGATTTAGATATAATTAGTGAGATATTTTTGCTCACGGCTGTACATACAAAATGTTCACTTGATGCTTACTTGATGAGATTGAATATGTTCTACTACTATACGGCTACTGATTACTAAAATGATTTACTTTTACCCCACGCTGAAACAACGCCACGTGTGTTGACAATTACACTAAATGATTGGCTAGTTAAATCAAAATCAAATATTTTGTCTTTCTTTCGTTTCGAGCACAATAATATAGAGAGTGCTTTGTTCTCTTCAAATATTAAAAGTCTTTCCATTCACTTCTAAAAGTAATAATAAATCAAATAAACAAAATGAAATAATTTACATAAAAATAAATCAGACGCCTCCAAACATTCATCATTACGATTCGTTCAAAATAATGTCAAGATTTTGTAAAACAAAGGACGTCTGTGAAATATTAAAAAACAATGTCATCTCCGTCCCCGGTCTTACACTTAATCAAACAAATGGAATAGGTAAATAAATTATAGTCGTAAATAACAGGACTGTCGTCTCAATAAAGGAACGAGAAAAAGAATAGATAATATATTTCACAATCAGCTTTGTTTTAGTAAATGAAACCCTCTGGGGACATCAATCAACTTAATCAAACTGCCACCGGAGCGCAGCCGGAGGTAATTATAAACATACTTTGCTTTTGTTTTCCATATTTTATTTTTATTTTATTTTGGCGCATAAAACGAAGGGTCGCGACTGAAAGAGTAAAAAAACGAAAGATTTGTGTTGTCTGTATAGCCGCAGGAAGTTTAGGGTGCAACGTCGGTTTATTTATTAGCTACAATTAATGTACATTCTGATTATGCAAGGAACAAAAAAACAACCGGAATATTGTGAACGTAGTAGAGTTTTAGGTATACGACACTGATTAGGAAAATCCTACCTACTACTCCTACCGGTAACCCATCGGAAATATTGTCCCTAAAGTGGTTTACTTGTTCCTTTTCTTTCAGCCATGTCGAAAAAGAGTACAGGTACAGTCAAATATTTAATTGTTCTTATGTTAGAAAAAAAATAGGTATGTTTTGGAGAATCACAAAGCTATTGCGATAAATCGAATAAAATTATCTTCTCATAATAGATTCTTAATCTTCATTCCTTTTATAACGACAACTTAATAAAAACTTAAGTGCTGTGAATAATTAGCTATTAAAACTAATAACTAACAGATTTTTAACTTAACGGCCACTTTATTACTTGTTAGAAATAAGTTAAGAAAATAACTAATGAAATTCAAATAATAAGAGAGTTGAGGGTGGTGCGGGAGACGAGAGATCCCCGGTAATTAATCCGGAAGCTGCACTATTAATTAGGCGAGTTTTTCTTCGTCAGGACGAGGATTAAGGCCGACGAGACTTCAGTAATTGCCATCCCAGCCATAGCTTTAACTGTTTTTTATTAAACGAGTCTAACGAAATGCCTGTCTGCTTGTTTTTACGGCTTGACAATTAAAAAGATTGAGCTCCGAGCTTGGAATAGGACTGTAAACATGCTTAGCAGCTCTGATTAATGATAAAACTTTAATTATTATCAACTATAAAGAGTTCAGCGAAAATGGTTTCGAGTATGTAAATTTTCTCTCTCCAAGTACAATTTGAAAAACCACTAAGTAAATTTTGTGTCTAATATCTAGCCATGTTTTTTTTTTCATTGTATAGAGCTTAGCAGAGTATGAGAGAAAGTTCCCAAAAAATACTCGTCAAAAAATCCAAATTCACCTGTATGAAAATCAGAAAAACAAACCACAAATCCGGCAATCTATTCACACGAAAACGGATAACGGTTGGTAATGTGGCTCATCAAGGAAGCGCCGAGTCGATTGCTTCGTTCCTCACAAACGCAGCCGTCGAGGGCCATCCGTCAGTAACTCAGGACTTAATCAAACATCTCCAAGGACTAATGTTTCCGTCAGAAACAATTACGCTGAGTGGAAAATTCCCAGACGTCTCTCGATGTTTTCAGCCATTATCGTCGTTCACAAATCCCAAGATGTGCTCGCAAAAAATGAAGTAAGTACAGTTATTAAGTAAAATGAGAGGTAGAATTGTAAATTAATAAGTAGGGTCAGGAAATTGTAAGTACAAGCCAAAAATCTGAGTTTGCTTATCTAATTAATATCTTGCAGTAATATACATATTGTACAACATTCAGGTAGGTAAAAATCAGATTGGATAAATGAAACGACACTTATACTTAATATTATAAATATCAAATTAAAGTCGGTAATTTAAGTTTCATCCTGAGCAGGTTCATGTTGGCATCGTGACTCGCACTGGTTTCTGGACAAGAATCTGTTCTGGTTTCCACCACAACCGCCGTACACGAACTTCTTACACCGACTCGCACTCACGTCGAAGTAATAACTAGGAAGTAATGTTACAATTGAAGAAACATTCAGCTCTTTAAACTTATACTTTTATTAATATGAAGGCTTTATTTTACTCAGAAGACTTTTTCAAAGTTACATACTTCTGGATGAGCAAAGAATCTGGATGAGTATCGAATTATTGATTAAAAAGTTGTAATTTTTTGCAGTGCCAAGTTATTAGGACTATTTTAATACACCTTAAGTTGCGTTCGTATTCATAAAAGCGGCGAATAAATGGAATCTTTTTGGTAAAATTGGGCAGCAAGTTTTAGTATAAAAGTAGATAATAGGAACTTCTCACCGATCAACTAAAGCCAGGCACTGTCCAGCATTTACTTGCAGCTCACAAAACGTTTTTCTCGTAGATTCCTTTAGATTTGCAAAATTTGTGCCTACAATAAATTACAGCATTTAGGTACTTGAGAAGAGTCTCAGAATCTATATAAAGCGAAATCAGTCTCTTTTTATCTATCACTGTTTGGTTTTATACTACTGACGTGATGGCAACTAATATAAGTTTATTTTTTCTCGTAATCACAGTATATTGTCGGTCTTCAGCATCACAAATAATAATGACAAAATGTAAGAAAAATAGTTACTTAGGTATGTATATATTTATAAAATATTTTTTAAGAAAACCCGTTCGGGTTACAGCATCGTACCTTTAAACGTAAATAACTCGTTTAACTATATTAGCCATATCGTTACGAAAGTGTGGTTCCTTTTAATTATCTGTTTTAGTGATTCTTTTAGCCATTTATAGTTTCCACTGCTCTCAGCCACGTATGTATTAATGTTGATTTGTTATACCTTTGCAATGTCGCTCGCACTGAAGTGAGGAGCGGAAATGATTTTGATTTTCCCCACAGCCTCTATAGGTGTACATTGAACACCTGTCCAGTGCCACATTGTAGTAGTAACTGCAATCATTTGAAATTATACCTTAAAACTAGAATTCGATGTCTCAAGATTTGTGCACTTATTTATCTGAGTAGAATCCAGTAGTGACCACATGCAGGTCAACCTATCTTGTTGGACATTTTGGTTCTGATTAAGTAACACACAAAAAAAGTTATTTTACAGTCCGTCTGTCTTTGTTATAGTTTTTTGCAGATTTCGTAATTTGGTTTAAATAGAACTTAGTATAACTAAGTAATTACAGTAACTATTACATACGAGGTCCTTGCTTCAGAACAGTTGCTCGTTGTAGGTTGTAGCTGGCACCAATAATCCCACGCCCATATATTTTCTTTGGGACCTAGATAATGTAGGAAGTATTTAATTCAATCTGTTGTTTATTATACCACACTATAGTTGCAATAAATAAACTTACTTCTTCGTCCTGGCTGCATAGCGAAGAACAAGTCTAATGGAGTCGATACACCCGGATCACCGGATACAAACGTTCTTCTATGAGAAATAAAAGGTTTCGCTGAAGCACCGTTATATACCTTAGCCGTAGTCAGCGTAGAATAACTATACACACATGTACACAACATATATCCATTAATTACAACTACAATAAACAAACTTTTCATTTTTAAAAACGTTGTGTTCCAGTAACTTTGATATAAATGACGGCGCGGCACTCGATAAGAAAGAAATTTATATTGTCATAAACTGGTTATCGCGTCTGAATACATACGCAATACTTCATAGACTTTTAGGTGTTTTATTTTATATAAAACCCAATAATAAATAATTTATATTTGTATTAAAATATAAGCTAACCTTGTGTGAACACATTCTAATCGAAACTAAGTATAGAAAAGTATACTTCATTTGGTAAATTAATCTTTTAATACAAAACGTAACTTTACATAACTCTATCATGCACGTAAAGGCTTCACATTAAACTTATCGCATAAACACACGTGAAGCCTAAACTCAGACCACCAAAACAGTCAGAATATTTGGAGCGTTGCATATGCAATCACACGGCGACAGAATACGATAATTATTTCTCAGTTACCAGCACACAATGCAACGTTTGATCGGCAAGCAGAATGTTTGCTGATCTAATGGCATTTTCAATTTGCATTCAAATTCCTGAGCTCGCATTGCTGAGCTCCGCGGGATGGGGCGGCTGGCTGAATGCCGACAGCCCGAACGCTGGGATACTCGAATGCTCCAATGCCCGAATCGGATTAACGCTAACGACGCACCATTCTGTACGGCGCCGCAGTCGGCCGCATTCCCGCCGCGTGTCCTGCGCGACATTGATAAACTGATGCAGTAAGATCCACTACATCCACACGTTACATTCACGTTGCGCTGCGCTGACCGATTTATAGCTCAGCTAAAAATGAACACACAAAACACCCTGAATAGCCTCAATTATGTTGAGGCGGATATTTACATCGAACTAGACTTTGCAACATAATGACACCCAGACGGCTTATGTACGCTTCAAAGAAGGCTTTAGCGAATTTATTCACAATAGTCACATTTTCCTCCTCAACAAAGAGAAATATTCCAATTATAATCGCTGCATCTGAAACAATGATCCTCTCCGCGAGCTCTATCGATGTTGCAAATTAGCATTCCCGGGGGAGAATCCTAATGAGAAATGTAATTTCGAGAAAGCAGATAGCTCTTCACAAAGCTTTTTAAATGTACAATTCCGAGCTGTAGGATTAATTACTATAGTTTTTCATCCCGTCTAGTCGGCCGCCGGTCTACGGAAGGCGGGATTACGAGTGGATTCCGCCGGCGACGATTAATAATTAATTGTCATTACGGTTATGGCTGCAAAGCCAATTGCCTTGCAGACTTACGGAGGATTATTTAATCTTCAGCTTGATGAAGTGGCAAACATACGTTTCAGACACGGTTAGTTAGTTATTAAAGGTATTCGCTAGTTTATACGTGAATAATTAATGCCTCGGAATATTGTTTGATGAGTTTACTGTATTTCGGCGATAAGCTTATTGTTAATTATGATACTGTAATTAACTAGAACAAGTAAAGTTAATGATTTGTTTAATAACAGATCATTTACATTTCTTTATGTTGACAAATGAATATGCTGATGTAGAATGTCGATTAGGGCCTAATAGTTAGGTAGCGGAGGTTCCTCAAAAATCAATTCAATAAAAGATAATGATATTTCAAAAATAAATTGGTTAGTCAACACACTAACTAAACCAGTATTGCATGAGAGTATTTATTTGGTATAATTACTTATTATCATTCGGAATCTTGATTTATATTCCCTGGATAAGCTATTTTTTTTTGTTTGGTACTAAATTACTAGCTACTGAGGTTAAATAATTAACTTTTATGATTTTAAGTAGATTGTTAACCTTTGCGAGAATTCCTTTTTTAATGTGTCAATGGCTTAAAGTAAGTATTGCGCTTGTGTCACGGGAAGTCTAACAATCGTACAAACAACGGACACAAAGTACAACCCATGACCAAATCGAACCAACGACCTCCCGACGCGTGGCGACCTATCCACTGCGCCACGGAGACATTTTATTGTGTTACGTTGGTAGATACATTTTACGCACATAGCTGAACATCTCGGGCTCCACGTACTTACTTAAATATGTGTCGCTCGAAATCAGATCAGTGGGTAGTCTTATTTTAAAAAGGATAGTAATAGAGCTATCATAAAAATACTACACAATTTAACTGCTCGAAGCATTCGAAGTTATAAATTTTATGACCCGCTCCACTTAGGAATAATGACCTATCAATGAAAATAACGAAGATATAAAGTTTAAATGAAACTGCGTCCTTATTTCCAGCACAATATAATGTTGAAATCTACGGTGAGCAAAATAAAAACGACAGGCAGCCGCATAAAAATTCAATCATTCCGAAAGCTTCACCAAGATTTGTAGGCCAGAGGCACAGCGGAGAGGATTTAAATGAAATTACGACATTGTTTCGCCGATGGACGGTCTGACGCCCGTAAATTATAAATTAAAAATATAAATCATATCGAGCACTTTTTAAAATTATTTTAGCTAACGTTGGTAATTATTACAGCACGTGTAGGCGTAGCTATTGTAGTGAACAGACAAAGGCAAAGGTAGATATATAGGTACGAACATTAATTTAAATTGGATATATTTAACTTAATAGGTAGGTAGGTACTTCTTTGTAGAACAACAGGATGGAGAATTTACAATGACCTATCAACATCCTATGGATATAAATTCTTCTTATACTAATGTAATTTGTAATTTTCCATTATTCTCTCATTCGTGACTACCATCACCTCTTAGGCAAGTAGTTGGATAGGTAGGTTAACAAACCTATGTATTATTCTTTGAGACGAGCCTAAAAGGCAAAGCGAGCGAGGCTTTTACCGTGAAATGATACAGGAGTCCAATATCCTGAAATATCGGACGCATCTCACGTTGATTGATCCCAATCGTCTATTTAATAGGGATCGCGGAGAGTCGGGGAGGTCAGTCGAATGTCCGATATAGGTACCTACCTACAGTTTATGAAGCCAGTGGATGGAAATTAAAACTAGAACACAAACATTTTTGGGTGTCCAATACTGTAAATGTACTCTAATAATACTCGTAGGTAGGTAGGTTATTATTTTCATTTCACCTACTTACCTCTTTAGGTATAAAGACTTGTGTTTAAGCTGCTTGAAAAAGAAAGTTTCTCAAGTTATGCGTATTTTATTATCTTTACATACCTACTTCAATCTTTTTACATAGCGGCCCGATTTCGATCGCTTTTTTCCTTAGGTGACTTTACACACACGCACTTTTGCGCGTGAAACAACAAAGGAAAAAGTTCATCTGTCAAGCCCGCGAAGAAAACGTGAGCGAAGAGCACGCCGCCGTCTTTCCCGTTCGTAATCCTGTACGCTCCTATATCATGCGCGAAAGAGCGTGTGTGTAAAGGCACCAATTGAGAACTGATCATTCTCATGTGTGAAATCTACATCCGACGAGTAGGTGTAGATATCCCTAAAATGCATAACTTCATCTAGGTACATAGTTATGGGAATCTCCCTTCCATTAGGGTGACCATACATTCAAGAATCAATAACTCGTAGATCCTTTTTTTTACGATGCATGTGTCGCAGCCGATAGCAATAGTGGGACAACAATTTGAATCAGTCTCAGTATTTCTATCAATGGAAATAGTGGGATACACCCGCTCAAACTACGCTACTGGTTTTCTATCGACCGCTAAGCTGCAAGTTTGCAGCTAATAGCTACCAACTATTTATCGTTATTTTATTATTAGTGTAACATTACTCACCTATGTCGTGTGTAGGTACATCATACGGCATACCATACATAAGAAGTGATCAACAGCATCCTCATGGATTCTGGGGCGAAAAATCTTTTTTGTTTTGATGTTTATATTTTGATAGCACAATAACTACCTTTATAACTCTTCCCTATAAGCTCGAAAGCTTTTTCAGTAATAGCTACATGACAGGATTCGAACCTCACCATCGACCGCTAATCCAAATGAAATTGAGAGGTGATTGCGATATTTTTTTTATTATTTGTTGAATGCTAATCATGAGAATGCATGCAAGTTTGTCTCTTCATTACCTAAGTAGTTTAGACAAAAATTCAAATACTTTCTCATTTCTGAGACAAGAATCATTAAGAAAGTAAAGCATAAGTACGGATCATTTGAGATAATATGGAAAATTTTATGAGCAGCATTTGTATATTATATTATTTATATATTTGTATTTAATGTCCAGCAGTGGACGATTCCCGGCTGAGATGATGATGATGATGATTTGTATATTTCCCATCACGGCAAAAAAGCAAGCTATCCAATTTTAATCTTCTAGTCTACCTTCAGATTTTATAGATTAACTGATATATTATCACAAGCCGCTGTCCATAGAGGCTGACTTTAGTAGTAACCACCAATATATTTGGAGTTTAACAGCTATCGAAATGTTTTAGCCGGTGTTGATTATAAATGTCCACGAGGATAGACTGCGTTCAAAACAAACCAAATAAAACAAATATAGGATTATATTCAGTGAAACATTCAATCCAACATATCAAACATTGGAGTACCATCAATGTTTGCACATTGCACAAGCTGTATACAGACTCGCCTACACAACGGGTTCAAACCTATAGTTAGGTCAGTAGATAAACCAGCTAAAATTCTATAATCCCATTTGCCACATTTCTTAACGTCGGCACGTATCAGCTACTAAGCCACTATGTTTCTAAGTTCTTTTCAAAATACCTCAAACCATGTTAATGAAAATAGCTCAACCAACACACATTGTTAACATAAAAAATAATCTGAGTTGAGTTGTAACATTAGAAAGAAAACAAGCAACACGCGGGGACATCGCATCGACTCCTATACACAAACATCTTATCACCCTGATATGCGAATCTTTTGCGGATATGAAACAATAACTAAAAAGGGTATAAATTAAATTAAGTATTACCATTTCAAACCACTAAGAATGTCTTAAAACGTCTAAGGCATCTTTACGAAAACTTATTGTATTTTTTTCTTAATTTATTACATCATATATATACATAATTTCGACATAATCATTTATTTAAAACGTAACATATCTCTGGCAGGTCAAGTAAAAAATTAAATAGTAACATTATATAAAATTATATTCTAGAGAAAAGATAAATCGTACTACATCTTGGTAAAATACTAACAATAAATACGCCCCCTGTAATTCTTATGTACCTTTATGCATAGTTGTTTCCATAAGGTTTACCTCAACCAATTTTGTATTAAGTCGGCGCAATGCCAAGCTATGCAAATAAAGTCAAGTCTTCGATTCAAACTCAACGCGTCGCCGCCTCAATGCGAGTGGAGGAAGATTTCTATCAATTACTACTATAACCAATTTCATTGAAAAACGGTACCGTTGAGAGAGAGTCGAAGCAAAAATTCTTAAGGAAACGACTAAGTACAAGCATGTAGTCGTTGAGGTCCTATGAACCACCATGTTTCACAGATATGACATCTCCAGGAAACATCGGACTGTATTGGTGATGTCCTTCTCTCAAAAATATAACTTTACAATGGATTTTCTCAAAGGAAAGATTCTGATTCAACCAATTATTAAATAGTAACATGTAGACCGCTCGCTTTAGATAGCTCGGACGCTTTTAGCCAGAATTAACAATACAGTGCTAACGTTATATCTATTATGTGCAATTAAACCTAGTGTACACTTGAGGCCGCTACACGCTACGCCATCTCACAATGTTATATTATACTAATGTTCGCTCTGTCGCCTCAAACATACACCCGGGTGTTGGTAATTCGACAATCAATAAAACATTTTATACTTTAGTATATAATATACTCCAATAATTTCTATAAAAACAGATTACACATGAAAGTTTTAGTGGGAGTGACTTTTAACATTACTTTTTATAGAAAAGCACAAACCTACACATGATTGTCATTCTTTAAGGTATGTGCAGTAGCTATGTACAGGCATCACTAATATTTATTATCACAATACCGTCAATGTAAATACAAAAGGAATTCTATTAAAATATTTTAATTCATTCGACAGTCATGGCAATATAATTTTCTATTTCCATGAAGCTAATCACTGGGTAATTTGAGCATTCTATAAAGTTAACTGTAATGTCAAGCTAATATATTGGATGTAATGTTACAAAATGAATTAATCGTAGATATAGTAAGCGTACATTTTTAAACGACATAATATAAGATTAACGATTCACGTACTTTGTTAATTGGCGCATCTTAAACCGTTCAATATTATATCATGCATATCATCAAACTTGATTACTGAAATGTGTCCAACAGTTATAATAAACTTTCTTTAAATATTACAAGCATCTGCAGCAAGCAGATTTTAATTTTAACGGTAAATACAATAACTCTTTATAGTACACTAACATCTTGTTTACATAGTTAATCAAACAAGCTTCGACAGGCACATTTTACTATTCAAATTCTTGTCTAAACAATGTTACTTGTATACACGGTGAAAATGCTTTACATTGCCGAATCACCCCAAACGACTTTGCCTGGTTGAATCGAGACTCACGACGGTTGGCACAGCCTCGGAGGCAACACTAACGGTTCAGTCCCGCATCCCGTTTAACCAACAAGCTACGATTACATTTAACATAAACAAAAACACCTGAGAACATATTAGTTACTGGCGGGAGGCCACGCGTTTCACTGGATATGGATAAGGCGTTACACACCGAGCTTGAGTCGCTGACGGAGCCGTGGCCTCGGCACGCAGCGGAGCTATCCTCGTCACCACGCCGGATCAACTCCACATTATTTATAAATCCTTTATTAAATACGAACAACCGAACGTTTCTGATATGAACATGACATGTGTTTTAAACATAAACAAACAACTTTCTAATGCCACCGATTAAAGAAAATATATATTCTATACATGAAAAAATATGATGTATAATACTCGATATTGTCACTTTACCCACGTGAGACGTCGTCCGCTTCGGTGACAACCCTATTGTTAATGTCTATTCGACAGGCATACAAAGCTACTGTTATAAATCATTATAAAAGCATTTTCTTCTAGCAGGACTACTCTGTGGCCTGTGTCTATTACACTTCTGGTTAGGATCCGATTCCTACATGAATAAATAGCGGTAAAGGAAGTCAAATATTGGTGTTAGCGATGTACATTAATGTAGATAAGGCTATTATTTGTTGCGTATCCATGCGATAGTAACACAGCACTTAAGCGTAGCACACTCATATAATTTTATATTCTTAAATCCGAAGCAAATAAATTATACAGTGGTCCAGCATACGAAATGATTCACTATACTATGACGGGAACGCGGCTGCGTTGGCGGCGGTCCCGTGCCGTGGTACTATCGCGTGGGGTGGTGTCTAGGTGTCTCGCCCCTCTGCCCCGGAGTGTCTCCGTCAAGCGAACCAGGGAGCGCACATTGTGGCTCAGTTGTATATTTTGATGGCCTTCTCTAAATAGTTAACGCGGGATCGCTTCGGCGTCTTGTTAATGTGCTCGAGACCGAGCCACGGCCGCGCTGTCGCGTCTGGAAGTGACAGATCTATATTAAATTTTAGCACAAATTCTTTTGAGGATTGGCTCAATTGTAACATTATATGTTATAGCCGAAAATGTTTCAAGTCTTGAAAATATTAGAATTTTGTTAATCTTTAGATAAAAAACAGAGTAGATACTCACTTGCGTTACTACTTGGCCTGAAGTCGTAAATGTTTATTGTCGCTCCTTCACTTATGTAATTAGGTCTGCCATTTGTCACTATAGCAAAATTGTACTGAAACCAAAAAGAAATCCGTTAACCTTTCGAAAATCAAGCGATCTGGGTCTGTGGCAGTGTTGGACACACCATTTATTTATGTTGATAATTCCTAAGTATAACATGTATTTAAGTGATGTACCTTTTCCCACTCCTTGTCGGGTATATCGAGTTTCTTCTGCAAGCGGTCCTTGACGGCCTGGAAGGGCTCGTTGTGTTTGACGCGCGTGTAGAACGGAATGCCGAACGTCGCGTACACTTGCTTGTGGAAATGCGCGCACGGCACTGTTATTTCGTCCTCCTTGAATACAAATACAAAAAAATATCAACATTGAGATGTATTACGTTCATTTGTTTTTTGTTTCATGTCTATCTTTTGATGCAACAATTAACTAAAGTGTATAAAGGAATAAAAAAGTGGAGTGAAATTCATTTGCATTGCATTTAGATGTGCTACTTTTAGTTTTTTAGAGAAGAGACTTACCGCCATATTAATTTCATCTTTAGGTATCTCCTCTATTCTGTACAATCTGGGCGGCGAGATGATCACCTGGTCCAGCGTTAGTTCGGGGTCGGGGCCCGGTAATACTTTGTGACACGACACCTCCACGATTCTTAACCTGCAGCGTTAAATAATTACGTTTTATTGTCGGTACAGAGATACTGTTTCGGATTCATAACACGGGGCAAGCAAAACAAATGTAAAAGAATAAAAACGAAACGAACTAGAGAAATTCACAAACAATCAGTTAATATTTCAATCTATAAGGCGACCATAGAGGATCGTTTAAAGTAGGGGGGTATGTTATGTACGTTTCCAATTTATGGTCTAAATATTTATTGTAAAGATACTTACGTTCCGGAACCGTCTGGCGACATTTCGACGACTTTAGCTGCCTCTTGTAAAATGTCTGACACTTTTCCACCTTTGTTTGGATATAAAATTAATTCCTTATCTTCTTTATAATTAGGACCAACCTGGAAATACAAATAACGAAACTTTAAAATGATGAAAATAAAAAATGTAAAACAAAACTTTTTTTTTTTTTAATCTTTAGTTAAAGGGAGATGGTTCAAATAAAACAAAACTTATATGATGGGTTCAAAAAACATGACTTGTGATGTTTTTTCAAATTAATCAAACATTCTGTAATATTGGTATCCATCCATTTAAAATGGTAACTTACCCATAAACATTTAAACTGTTTCTTGTTATCCAATTCATTAACTTTAATAGATAAAATCTGGTAGAACAATTTCTTAGGGCACTTTGGTTTACAGTACACTAGCAAATCTTTAAGTATTCCGTCGTATGAGTATCTAAGAGGGAGGCCGGGGGTGTCCTTGTAACTGAAACATACAACAATACTTTTTAAACTGACCAATGAAATGGAAACAAAGAATATTTTGTTGTGGATTACACAACTAACATAAGACGGCATGACAGTATACATTTGAAAAAATCTCCAATCTGTAATAACCAAATAAATATCAATAAAGGATCTTAGCACTACTGGCCGGTTCTTACTAAATCATCATGATATTATGTAAGATTATTCAATGTACCTGACGACTCTTGTTTATTCAATTCTTTTTTCTAAGGATATCTTTTAAAGGGTCAGTTCGTATATGTACTCACTTTTGACACTTGAAGAACTGTATTAAGTATGGGTCCACGTTGAGCCTCTGTCCCACAGCCCGCGCCATCTGATCATAGCGCATCTGCATCGACAGCTCCATTGTGAACCTAAATAACATTAGCACATTATAAGGTGCAATATTGTATATAAACTCTTTAATACTACATACAACTACCACCAATGAGAAATTATTACCAATAGGCATAACAACTACAGCAATTAAAATATGTAACTTTCCAATAGACAATAGGTTATGCAATTAAATTAAGTTCATAATCAAAACAACACATCCCTTTTGTGAATCACATATCCTTACAAATGATTTACGAACGATTGGTCGAGATATCCAGGGAGGCAAGCATGCATAATGGTCATTTACATGTATAAAATCACAATAAAAAACTCTATACAAAAAATAAGAAAATTGTATAACAGTTTATAATAATTACATGAATAGTATACAAATAAAATGAACTGTCACAGAAGAAAAGAGAATGTTGGCTCACCCAGGATCATTAGGCACAGTCTTATCAACAAACTGCACTTCCACCTTGTAGAAGATATACTTGAAGTAGTCCTGGCAGGTGGGCAGCTCGAGGTCCTCATGTCGGTGGTCGGCGCGCTCGAACACGATGATGTCGCCGTCCATCAGCTCGTCCAATACCTGGCCGCGTGCACACGACTCAACCCGAGGGTAGCCCGCCTTATGCCCTCCGTCCGCCGGTTGCATATACACCAATACGTGACACTTGCGTTACATAATACTACTTCTACTTTATAATTATAGCTTTATACATTAAAAAAAAACAGGTATAGAGTATATTGATAATATTTTTTTGTTTTGTAAACGCATAGTCACATATTCGTGTTGAAGTTTTCTTTTTTTTTGACGAAGGGCAAAAGTGGGCATGACACAGAAATAAAACTGCAAGTGTATGTTCATGAAAACGGAACAAAACTTGCTTCAAATCAATCTTAAAGCATTAAATGGTAATAGAGAAATGATAAAGCCAAATACCAAGACATCTTATGGCACTTTTCACACAATGTTTCAATCACTTTTTGGGAAAAATTGCACTTATAAATATAAATATGCAAAGTCTGTTTTTCGACGTTTAAAGAAGTTTTGAGTGTCCGAAATTTGCCGAAGATGCTGTATAAATATAAATAAATACATAACATACTATACCTGTTTCAGAAATACCTGAATGTAGGAACGAAACTAGAACTAAAATATATCATAACAATATACTAAATAATTAACAAAAAAAATTCAGTAGGTACAAATACATTTTAAAATAGAAAACAAAAATAAATAAACATTTTTATACTGGATCAGCAGATATACTTTTTTATATAAAATACTTTGGTAGATATAGAAACTAAATAGGTTTGTACTTGTATAATACTTATTATCTATGCTTACAACTAATATATGGTTGTATAGGATAAAACTGATAAATAATACCTTTTCGAGAGGTTCATTGTAGTTGCTGATCTTCTCCACGAAGTCTGGTTTAATTTCTTCATATAATACGAGAGGTGTATCAGGTTGGAAGCCTAGAACAAATAATTTATCACCTACATTACTGTGACTCATGACACTGATGGCATACAAAATCTGTATAATAGTATAGAGTATAGACGCA
Source organism: Anticarsia gemmatalis (assembly GCF_050436995.1). Classification (NCBI taxonomy): domain Eukaryota; kingdom Metazoa; phylum Arthropoda; class Insecta; order Lepidoptera; family Erebidae; genus Anticarsia; species Anticarsia gemmatalis. The sequence goes on from NC_134752.1 coordinate 5,177,038, forward strand.
AGTTAGGCGTAAGATTCCCTGTGATACTAATTTACACGGAACTAAAGTCAAGACACAATAATATTGAAAAAGTTCTATAGTTCAGAATCACATTTTGAAACAATTTGTAAGAGGACCAAACATATTTTAAAAGTACATGTTTAGAATGCAATGCTAGAATTACCTGCTCGCTTATTCAATATCGGTATAAGGTCAGCGGGCTTGCTCGCAATAGGAAGATAATGATGTCCACAGTAATGGATGCGCTTTTGCTTCGGGTCGTAGAACTTGAAGAACAGTACTACGTCATTCTCCTTGTCGAAGGTAGGCAGTGCGCTGAAGCCGGAGTCCGGCGGCAGCATCTCGAGGAAGATGTTCCAAGGGTTCATGTTTTCGGACACGTCGGCCACGGTCTTGTGTTGATCGTTGAGGATGTCTAAGCAAGTAGGTCTGCACGTCTGTAGAAAAGAAGTCATTTTAACACTCGTGTATTTTCCGATTCCCTTCAATTTATATTTTATTTGATGTTGTTTTTTTACTAAATTGTGTGTATTCTTTACTAAAAAGTGTATAATTGAATTCTTTGGGCGTGAAGCAATGAAGCTAAAAATGCTATATTTTAATGATCACATACAATAAACTCACAAATATTTGGACATTTTCATAATCGAAAACCTTTTGTTTAGCAATAAAAACAAAAGTCCAAAGTGATATTATGTTGTTTCTCTTGAGATTACACTGATTCCGTACATGTTCCGCGCTAATTACGTTACGAATATGTGATAACACAGTAGAACGAAATTGATTCTGCGTTATAGAGATCTTTATACTGATTAAAGTCTACTAATTGTACCGTAATTAGCAGCAAATGTTCTTGTTAATTACGTGTACATAACTAAGAACATTCTCGTTCACAATACCATTTCAGTATGGAATTCGAAGCATAGTCTAAGGTATTGACATTTATTGTTATTTATCCAAGTGATCTCTTGAAAGAATAAGCTAACCTCAAAATATTATAAGCTACGGCGCAAAAAAACCACAGTCATTTGTCGCACGAATCGTCCAAAGGTATTAGCATTAATAATGATTATAAGCGATTCACTGTATTATTTCAATCAAGGATGAATTATCAAGTAACGGCACGATCTTGGTGATAATTGACATAATTAGATTAAACAAGAAAAAGTGTAATTTCAAACAAATCGACGATTACTAGTGATTTTGTAAATATTTATGATAGCTTATAGAAAATGCATAGTTGTATAAAATAATCATTTAGTAATGTATCATGATAAGCATTATACCCCACAACAAAGTATTTTGTGCTTAACTAAGAGTTATATATATGTCATAACATTTATCAGTCTCTCTAGTAAAAGTCGTGTACGCTGATTAGTGGGTGTCACTTACAATCAATTTAAAATCTGTATAAATAAGTGAAAAAGACACTATCAACAATTAACTAAACAGCTTATACAACGTTTAGTAGTAAGGTTTTAAGAGTGCAGTCCAGTACCTGGTTGGAGCGCGCGCTGAAGGGCCAGGGCCGCAGCTGCTTGAGCGGGTACTTGAAGTTGTCGGCGAGCATCTCCATGAGCTCGGCCACGGTGGCCTGCTTGCGCACGCGGAACACGCGGAAGTGCGCGCGCTCGGGGTCGTACAGGTCGTTGCCCTGGTGCCCGTCGAACGCCTCCTCCAGCACCACGTTCACGTTCATGTACAGGTGCGCCTCGTTGCGCTCCTTGCGACGGATCTGACCACACGCAGAATACAAATTAACTTATCTGCTGCAATTGGATGCTCAAAGCACAGTGAGTTATCAGGCGAGTCATAATGGTGACTTCAAAAGTGGATGAATTTAAGTGAATATAATATATATTATATTAACTTACGGTTTCGATTCTCTTTTCCTCAGCGAGCCTTTCGCTCAGTTCTGTAGGAATGTCAGCTTGAGTGACCTCTTGCAAGACAGTCTTCAACTGTGAATCCCTGAAAGTGACAAAATATGATAAAATCAAGCAATAATATCCAGTATACTAGAGTGCTTCACTTTAATAACATGTGGTAGTAAAACAATCCTACATGTGGGAGTGGCAAGTGGGACTGTAATGGTATAAATAAACGTATTCCATATTGTAGTGATAAAAGTGTGCTTACCTAATATAAACCAACATGTAAGCGTTGGTGCAGTGGCGCACGGTCAGCGCCATGTCCTCGTCGTGCCCGCCGTAGTTGTACTCGATAGCCTCCTGCTTCGTGCAGCGGGACACCACGTCGTCGTCGAACTTGCACCACTGGACAATAATGTGTCATTATTAATTTTGAACCAGATTTTGTATGAAAGCCGAGATTCGGGTGCAAAACTTCGGCGATTTCAGCTCTAAGATTGTGGTCTACGTTTAGACTGCACTAAAGTTAACCGTCGCGGTCTAAATGCTTTTCTGGGTTTTGGGTACTAAGACACTGCATAAATTACAATTATCGCAGAACACTGAACTCGAAACTTTGACCGCTAGACTGCCCGTAGTGTAATAAGTTGCAAGAAAAGTTTTGTAATGTTTCTAAGTTGCCACACTTGACGATATTCAATGGTCGTACATGTAATCCGATATTGCTTCATAATGTAGTACATTTCTAAAGCTTCATACTATCCATGTTCGTCTGAAGATTAGAGTTATTACAAATATCCGAAACTAACTATATAAATTCGGTTCTAACTCAAATCAAATTAGGTACATTACCATATTAATACCGTAATACATAACAAAAATCGATGACAATACAGGAATGAATAAAGGATGACAATATAGTCAAAGGAAGACACATATTATTATTATAGCAGTTGCCTATTTCCAATAGGATAAAGGTGATGACGCATTGTAATAGCAATCAATTTTGTATTGTTTATAAGTTTAGCAGTAAAACCGGTTGTACCTGCTAAAGGTCGAACAACTCGCAAAAATAGCAAATACATTCTAATCTTTAAAAAAACTTTGATTTACGTATTATTGCACTGTAAACGTACTTTTGCACTGTAATATCGGTTTAGGTTATATCACCTGAATATACATTTTTTATTTATAATCAATTGTTCATAATCATTCAGATAAACTAGTGCAAATCATCATATTGTTGTTTATAGAGGGGTATCGGTGTTTGCATTGTAGCCTACTTTAGCGTCGTAATAAATGACATCCGTAATTTATGTTCACGAAAACTTTATGGCTTTCTTCCAAACTTTTTGCATGCATAGTCAAGGAGAATAGCGGAGTTCAAACTCTTAAATATATTTTCGCTTCACTTTATCAATATGTCAAAAATTCGAATATAAAATCCTGGTAATGCTTTTCTGCATAATATTGTACCATACAAAAGATTTATAATTCTCGATTTCTTGACATTGCGTCAATGTTGCACTAAGGATCGTCAACTTCACACGCCTATTAATATATTACAAACGGCCGGCCACAGCTGCGCCCGGTTTAAAAAATTATTTTACAAGCAAAACTTTATAACTTTTACACATAAACCTTGATCTTGAATCACCCTAACTATTAACAAAAACCGCATCAATATCCGCTACGTAATTTTAAAGATACTATACATACATACAGACATAGGGACAAACGCGGGAAGCGACTTTCCTCTAAACTATGAAGTGATATTTTATATAATTAAATTATTTTAAGTGTTTAGTGTAATTGTTATTTACCTTCCCATCGCCTTTAGGGTTAATGAAGACCACATAGTGTCCTCCGTGGTTGTCTCCCGAGTGAACCAGCACCGCGTGTAGTGTGTAGTCGGCCGGTGTTTCTGGCTTCTCTTGTAGGTAAGCGTCCAAATTGATGTGCTCGTAGAATTCAAACCTAAGATCATAAACGATTTTAAACTCTTACGACTTGTACACATAATATAATAGTATAACGGCTGTTACATCGGTATATTCCCAGTTGTCCCCTCTAATACTGTCTCCTGGGATGACAAGTGGTAATGTAAGTAAGCAGAAAATTCCCAATTGTCACCCCAAGGAGACAGCATAGAGGGGACAACTATAAATAGGAATACACAACAAGTAAGGTATCCTAACCTTGTATTTTCAATCACATTTAAGACTTGTTACATCAAAATATTATGGGCTCACAAAATTATTAGAATAGTAAAAGACTTGATGGGAATTATTTGGGAAAGTTCAAATTGGCCAGTCTATTTCAGTAATCAAAGTAAATCAACTTGCTAAATGTTATCACTGTCGAAATTTTGGCAAAAGGTCCGCTACTAATAGCACTCACATCCAAAAATATCGCTGCTTATTTGGGCCGTTCTGGTGACTAAGTATTGAGCCGCCAGTACATGTATTACACTAACAAAATTCAGACACAAACAATCTATTTATTAAACAAAATTATATTATATCATCAGCCAGTCAATCAATCAGTCAGTCAGGACAAGTAATTTTAAATCTATAGATTATTCTTTGGTCTCTACCCAATGGCCTACACCCTTATAGGGAAAAGGCGTGATTTTACATACGTATGTATTTATATAACTACACTTACCTATCGTTAAACTTGACGGAGCTATCAGTAATAGGGTCGTACTGGAACCTCATCAGGTGTAGATGTAGTACGGGCGGGAACGAAGCGAAGATAACTCCCTTCTCCGCCTCTTGCAGGCCGTGCTCGCCCGCGTCGTACTTGTTCTCACCGTCGAGCGTCTCCGTGCTGATGTAGTCTTTGAATGATTCGTCGACTGAAAGTAAACAAATTATATTTAGTTTCATACTACTGGTTAGAAATGTAGCAAGCTAGTTGAAATTGCAATTTTTTGTTTGAAATTCGTTAGAACAATAAAAGTATTGTATATAGTAGACAAAAACTATGTCGTTTCATTTAAATTACTAGATCAAGATAATTTAGTACCCATTATTAATTGGAAGTTAAAAATACTTTTATGTTTACATATGTTTGAATTAAATGTACTAAGTCATAAATAAACGGAGGATCGATCTCGACCGATAAATCAATAGTTCATAAAGCTATATAACTCAATTGAATCAAATGTCTCTAATAGCTTTTACTCACTGTTTTTCTTTCCCTTGATATTAAGTTGTATATCGTAGAAGGTTTCCACACGCGTACTGGACACGTTCACATTCTTACACTTTATGTATGACGTCATCTTGCCCTCGAACAGACGCGGCACGGTACCCTCTACGCATGTGCCTTTCATTTTACTTTCCAATTTATCTAACAATACCTAGAAAATGTATAAAAATATTAAGTTTATTTCGATGTTGTTCACTTCTGATTTACCAAAGTGAAGAGGATAAGGAGTGAATTTATAATTGAATGTGCCTTGCCATTCAGAAGATGAGGAAATCTTATTAATGTAGTCCTAGTCGTAAATTATAATAAGTTACTCATTGTCAAGTTTGTGTCCTGTAAATTGAGGCATCACATGACACAGACATTGCTGTGATGATAGCGATAGAGTGCAGACCTGAGTAGGATACAGTAAAAGCTTTGACTACAGTATATTATATATTGATATTTCGTGGTACTTACCCTAAGAAATTCCTGCACATCATGCTGCATAAAAGAATCTAGTGTCTCCCACCCAAAACTTTTAGTCAGCTTCTTTGTGCCCACTGGTTTGTCCGAGAATTGTAATTCATAGAATACTCTCTGTAGTGCTAATGCAACAGACCTGAAAACATTATTACAATAATCAATTTCACCATTACTACCAAATATTAAGCAATAATTGCAACTGATTACGTCGGTGATAAAGACAATGAAATCTAATTTTACCTGGTACTGTCATCAGACTCTGTCGGCATCTTGTAAACAGCCTTTCGTAGTTGATTTGTGAAATACAACGTTTGTAACAAAGAGTTCATGTAACAAGTCGCGCCTTGATTCTTTAGACCTAAAATAAAAAGATAATTAAGATTTACCAAACAGATAACGAAGACATCTGATTTGAATAAACATACTATAAAACTGAATTTGTAATATAATTATGGAGAAATTATGCGCACCTTTCGCGCTCGTAAATTCTCGGAACTTAGATCTTAGTATAAGATAATTGAGAGATCAGGAGCCTTAACATATCACAAGTTTATTTTGTCCAAGGATATTTTAATTTAAGAATTATCTTTTGTCATTAATATAACATTAACACCCACATCAAATAACGTTTCAAACAATACTAACCAACATATCCGGTATGTTTCTTTGAGTCCCATGAGACGCCGTGCGGAGCCTCCGCCGTGACGTGCACCTCCAAGGTGATCGCGTCGTCCTTTATGTACCCCTTCTCCGGATCCAACACATCATTCCATGCCATGAAGTGGGAGAAACCCCAATCATTCTCTTTACTGTTGAGTACAAACAAATTAACACGATAAAATATGTTTTTGTTTGTCAAAAATATTTAATCACGAAGATAAACACATAGATAACAATAGATACCTGTAAAACAAGTGCTGAATCTTTCTAAAGAAAGGTTCAGTTTCGGGTTTGTGAGAAATGAGTCTTAGCTCAGCCATGGCATAGCAGGACCAGCTCGAGGACTCACTCTCACCATTGCACTGAAGGAAGAAGCCCAAAGACTTCTGTTGCTGACGATCCGGGGACGGCGCTTGTCTCGGCATCACCATTATCTTCCAAGGAAGGTTCCGCACGTAGCATGGTGGGGACAAAACAGAGTCCTTCAAATTTCTGAAGTTCTGTACCGTGAAACGGAATGTCGCCTCTGATCGCGCCTCGTCGTCTTCCATTTCCGTGTCGAGACAGGCAAGCTGAGATAACAAATAGAAGATACAGCTCATCAATCCGCGAATACTCAATCACAAATACTGTATAGCAAATTATTTCGACATTTTAGCACTACGACGATATATGACTACAAATAATAAATCTATTGTCACACGATTCTGTCACTACACTTGACTTGACCGCCATCGTGACTATCGCAAGGTAAAAAGATACTTTATCATCTGGTAAGTCAGAGATTACTAGTAGTACGATAGTATTTTAGAAATGAATCATGTAGCTTCGTCACTTGCGATTAAATGTAGACATGCGCGGAAACAAGAATCGCAATGTGTAATGCCCAGTCTTCATTGCATTTCATGAACTAATCCTGACAAGGTAAGAAACAATGATATTCTTATTAAAAAAAAACTGGTCAGTTGATGTTTCTATTAAACAAACTCATAGTTAAACATCATTCCTTATTAATTAAACCAATAAGATTAAGGAGAGGAAGTTTTTCTTAAGGCTTATCATCTAACAGCTGATTTTACTATCAGACTTTACACTTAATAAAAAATATGTATGACAAAAATAGATAAGAGGTTATCACTAGCCACTATCAATAAAAAAATTAAACGCTATTTCGTAATAATTGGACATCCGATCTACAAATTAATATAAGATACTATTTATTTTATATTAATTAAATCAGATCTGCAACAACTCAATTATTGTCATATAATAAAAGACAATCTTTAATCTTATTTCTAAATAATGTTTGGGTGGCACCTAGTCTAACTCAATTAGACTGTCTATCTAAACTTGGCTTCATGCTGAGGCTCTCTACTTCCTATAATATGGATATAATATATTGAAAACTTCAAGTTTTTTCTGTACTTCAGTCATAAAGTTAAATATAATTGAACTAGTTATTTCAATTCCATTTATAACTATGTTACAACAAAGTCTATACATTGGTGATATCTTTATACTAGTACATAAGAACTCACCGGCATATCAGAAGATGTGGTCTCCTGGTTTTTCATGACCTCTCCCATGACAACTTCACCGTTAGGACCTTTCATAAGATCGTCCTCCCAAGTCTTGTCCGTGACAGTGTCTACAGTCTCCACTGCAAAGTATGTATAATTACTTATACACAATTCGTAAATAAATAAGTGGAATAACATTTTTAGTATATACTTAATCAAAACTAAGTTATTTGCTATTAAACAGGGCATAAATTAACATTTTCACAAGTTTTGGAGTATTGAACTTGATTGGTACTTAATAATGGTTTTTATAGGTAGGATGTTATAAGTTGTGGTATAAAAATCTTTAGTGATAAATGTAAAATGATACCACCATAATCATACTGAAAAGTACTTTATCTTAGTAGAACAATAGAACATGTTGACTGTAAACTATTGAATAAAGACTGCTAAAATATAGTCAAATCTGAATACCGAAGAGTTATAGGACTATTGAGAGATGAGAGACTGTTAAAACAGTCCTAAAGATGAGAATGAAACAAGACAATGAGTAACATTCACCAATAATCTTAAATTTTTCCTGCCTCTAAATTTTAGCTATCCATAAATAAAGAATTTTAAACCAAATGTTTACCTTTACAATTTACTCAATTATATGACCACTCACTACAGTTTACTTAACATTTACAACAGAAACAAGATGAAACAACTCCATCCATTGTTTTACTGATACATCTGACATTAGCTGTCACACTGACAAAATATTAGAGAAATAATTTGAATATAGCCAGGAACCTTTTTAACAATCACCAATGAACTACCTTGCATATACAAACTCCTTGGATTATTATCAATGAAATGCAGTAGGAAATTAATTCACCAATGAAACAGTTATGAAACTGATTGGATAAAAAACCCATGTAAACAAACACTTTACTGAATAACTAAACTAATTAGGTATATTACACAATATGAATTGCAATAGATTATTAAGTATAAGTCAATGATAAGTTACTGTTATCAGTTATCAACTTGTAATCTGTGGAATCAACAAATTTTTCAACTCAATATGTTCAGATAAATACATCTTGTTTTGTTTATTTTGGCTATTTTTACATCTGTTTCTCATCAGATGGCACTGTAAATTCATTCATGCGTATAATGTTCAGTTTGACATTTAAATCTGCTAAGGTAACCTACACATTGATATAAATAAAGCCAAGTTCGGTGCTTTGCACAATGTTTATATTTAGATTGGTAAATATAAACCTTTTTCTATAAAAAAATTACATAAATTCCAAATAAACATACACATCAAAAGGTAAGACAAAGGTATTCTATATTTAGAAATTCCATTACACTCAGTCAACAGCGACTTGCACTTTTTGGAACAAAGAAAGTTTAACTCTAAATCCAATAGGTAAACACTCAGACACACAATATTATCATACCTTACTCACTCCAGTGATTATCATTTACATCAAAACAGTCACAACAATTAACAATGTCAATATAATGCATACGATTTGAGGTTATGTGGGGTAATCTAGTTAGCTAACAGGTTCAATAACATTTACAAATATATTGGATAAGCAGTTTTCAAAAGTGGCAATGATGAATAATTACTTCATTCAATGTCTTTTTACTCAGAATGTGAACAATGTGTGGGTATAACAGTACATTATAATGTAAATATTGTGACATCACTAACCATCTTGAGTCTCCATCTCCTCCACCTGGTTCACATTGGAGTCGTGCTGCTGCCTGTCCGGGGCAGGCGTGTGGTTCATGTTAGCCGGGCGCGCCACGGGGGACTCTCGCCCACAACTCTTTGATATTTCCTGAACAAATATTTCACTATTGAGACAGACTGTATGCGCACCGTTTATTCACACTTATGACGTCCGACGACTGCACTCCACGTACCTTTAACGCCAGGGGATTACTCCCTTTGCACTTGCTGAAAATCCGTTGAACAAACTTCAACGAACTTTTCTCATCGACACGGATGCCTTGCGTGTTTGGGGTTTTATTTTTCTTCGACGTTAGGCTGTTAATTTTCAAAGAGTGTTTACTAGCGGCGCGGCCGATGTCTGCAAATTTCAACACAAGGGCCCGATAATAGATAGGAACGCTAATAGCACATTCCTAATCTTATAATCATTGCCAGGATTAGTAGATCACTCCGTCATATAGCGGTGAAACAGGAATATTCTACAACGTATCCGGGAAAAGACTTATTTTCGCGAAAATAAACAAAATGGTGGATGTTAATTTAATTTCTGGCTTCGGATGTGTGGCCCGGTTTGATCGACGAATGCACCATTTTATCATTCTCTCACATTCACCATAGTGACGCGAACGTGTATAGAAGATTCCGGTTTTTGACGTCAACTATACAAAAACTGTTTAGATCGTATAGTCCTATACCTCGTTCGTATAATTAATATAATTTTATAAGGCTAACTAGCGCATTTACCTAATATTGGGCTAAAAAGCTATTGAGCAGTGCAGACTTTTCTATTACCAAATTCCAGTCCCACCAATTTATGATAAGTGAAACATGACACAATGATTCTGATTCGACCAACTTTAGTTTATCTCGAACTAAAATCATTTAATAAAAATTAAGTCGGTAGTGAACCGAAATCAACCAACTAAGTTCGGTTGTCTATGATTTTTACGAATTAAAAACAACCAAATCGTTTTAAATTGGTTTTGTTTATAGGGCTTATAGTTAAAGACATTTTTATTGTTTTCACGTTATTGATAATGTAGATTTGCATGACAAAACTTGTGTTAACTTACTTTATAAAGATATTTAATTAATTTTTGTTTTTCGGCAACTGTGTAGGATGCGACAAGTCGACATCTCGACACACTGGCCCCCAGTTTCTGAGTACATTTAGCGGTAGTTTATCTATTCAATAGCGTTGTTTTTGTATGAGTTTTGACGCTATTGAAATTCTGTGGGATGACAAGCATACTGTAAACCGACTTAGATTAATACCTAGACAAGAATAAATATGTACCAATATTTTATTTCATCTTATTTGTCAAGTTACGATATTATTATATATCTTTTTTGGTTTAATTAGTCGCTATTAGTTATTATCACTTCTAAAATATCGATTAATAAACTATACAGTTGGTTTTCATTTGTGGACATCCTTGTCCCTATTCCAGTTGACAAAATTTGACAAGTTGTTTGTTGACACATTTGACGTTTAGTTTGACACGATTTGACACATCAAGCTTCTGATTCGCGAGTTGTAACAGAGAAACACCGGATAAATTGAATATAAAACATGCACACTTTTTCATTTCGTACAGAGATTCTGTAGTAGAACAAAAACATGTTTCCAACTAATCACAAGACAATATTTGTTTTAGACCACACTCCTTACTTTGGTATTTCATCAGATAGTCCAATAGATTTCGATGTTCCTAAAAACCGAGGATACCTTCCTGTGCCTCCGATTTGTAAATCCTTGTGGACCTGCAGTGTTGAAGCTGCTGTTGAGTACTGCCGTATAGTGTGGGATCTCTTCCCAGAAGGAAAATTGGTAAGACCTACCTGTTGCTCACTGATAAACGATTTGTTTTGGTAATCATGATGTTAGTGATGTATGTAAACAAAACAGTAGGTACTCTATGCTCACATCCAATAGTATATTTATATTAGAAAGTACGAATTGTGTTTATCTTTCGGACTGAATTGATTTATTTTGTGAAAAAAAAACAATGAGATTAGAAGATTTTGAAATAGCACAGATAATTTTTTATAACTTTTGTTTATTATAATTTCAGGTGCGGTTTGTAGTCAGTGATTCTGCAGCACACATTTTGAACACATGGGCAGTAACTCAACAAAATCTTACACATGTAAGTTGTAATTAAAAATAAAATTTTGTAAGGCAATATTTAAATATTATTTTTATTTCTAATGCCAATATTAATGGAATACTATGAAGTACAAGATATTTTTATCAGTATAACTACCTCATAGCCTCTTTTCTCAATACATCTTTATCTGCCTCATTTGAGAAACTTTATTTGTAGATTCTTAATGGCCTATGTCTGGTGGGACCTGTTCGTCGAGGGGCCGGCGGTGATGTGGCGGGACTGTGCGCCGCCATCGAAGCCTTGGGTGAATCCTCTCCTGAACAGACATCAAGACCAGCTGAAAGACATTTCCAAAATCGGTAAGATTATAACATATAAAATGTTATTATAGTCTGGCCATCACAAAAATGTCATAATCAAAAGATATACAAACACAAGAGTAAATGTAACATGATGTAGTTCCCACATATGCATAGACCTGATTAAAGTGTGAACTAGGAGGCTTCTGGCCAACAATTACCAAGTACTATATATTGACAATTAGCACTAATTCACATGTAACATTAATTAATTTAACTTTGGATTAATTCAATCGAAATCATTTCTTTCCTTACTATTTTTCCTTCAATATTAAAATCATTTTTCCATTACTACAGTGGGCGCATCATCTGTATAACCAGTGCAAGAGATGATGATTCAATAAGAAGTCTGGCAGAAATAGCACACAACACCCTGGTGCAACAGAACAAGAAAGCCACTATACCACCACCAGCTTCTACTTCAGAAGGTTCACCTACAACACCTCAGTAAGTAATGTGAAAGTTTAAACTTAAGATTGTTTTCATAATTCTGTATATAATCATAATATAGGTTTAGAGATCTGCCATTTAGAAATATATAGACACAATTGTGTACTCATATTGTCTTATAAGTAAAGTACGTAGAAGAAATTATATTCTTAATGTGATTAGTATGTAGTATGGCAGCTCCTTACAACATCAAGATTTGTATTATAAAATGTCAATCATAAGTGTCAGTATATGTTAAATTAACAAATGATTAGATTTTGATTAACTATCATTTATAGTTAATCCTGTGAAGCATAGAAGCATAATGTCATGTTACTATTATTTAAAGTAGTTTAGCATAAAAAAATGTTGTGTTAATTTCAGGCCCCTACTAGTACATTATTGCCATCTAGTTATTATAAATGTGACACCAGAAAAAGCAGAGACTAGAGTTACAAATCAACCACTGACTGAGGTAAGAAGAATATTATGAAATCATTTATATCTTATTGATATTGCATTTAAACTATTTCATTTTAATCACACATATTACATATTAAAACCGCAATGAATAATTGGAATTTTTCACTTTTATAATATTAAAAATATATTATTTTCAGATGGCAGGTGGCCTAATGGGTGTTGAAGTGATAGTATCACGAGCTAGTGCACTAGCTAATCTTCTGGGTAGACTGGTGTTGCCACACTACAGGCTAGCGACAACCACTGTCACTGGTATTCCTATGAAGGTATGTGGAAGAAGCAAACCTAGGCTGTCCAATTTTTAATAACTTATGATAACAACAATATTATTAATGCCTGTACTCAATTGTGGGTGGAAACGGGCTTATTAAATAGATTAGATTATTAATATTCTGCTATACTTCTTTTCAATGTTCTTCTTTTACAGGAAGAACAAAACGCGAGTTCGAGCGCCAATTACGACGTAGAAATTATTCATTCGGCTGAAGCGCATACTGGACTAAGAGCTTCACAAACGCCTGCCGAAGCGGCGGAATCGGTAAGCAACTTAGTTGAACAGTAGCTGCATTTAATTATAAAAATGGGATTGGGCAATATTACTGCAAATACAATAAGAGTGCTAGAAGAACCCAGTTACTATTACCTACCATGAACAGGTACAGTGACCTCTAAAAGTCGCTGAACAGAATCAAATTTACAAAATACCTGTGCTCAACAAAATGCTAAAAGTGTAGTCGCGGCTAAGAAACAACATAACCTCTACACTGGAAATTTACAAAAATCGCTGTACAAGAGTATTCCAAAAGTCCATGTACACTCGTTTTCCAAAAGTCGCTCTTGTGGGGTAGTTTCTTAATTCAGATATTATTCACGGATGATGATTAAATTCAGCTATTTGTATAGCACACAAAGACAATAGAACGTGGAATGGCAAGAGTAACCTCTAAACAATTCTAAATGCAGTGTTTGCAGCAACACAGTTACGTTTTTTAACTTATATTACAGGTTGTGTTAAGATGGTGGACGCCTCGCGGTGCTGAAGGCGGGGCGGGGGGATGTTCCGGTGCTCTATGGCGAGTGACCCCCGCTGACGTGGCCTCTAGACCTTCGGCCTGTCTCGTCAATTTTCTACTCAATGGACGATCTGTTACGTTAGAAGTTCCTAGGTAAGTAACATAAGTTAAAATTTTCCTATTACATTTTATTATTAGTTGTAATATGATGACTCTCTTGGGAATAAACTGTATTTTTGTTTGTATAGGAATATTTAATATGTAGTATTTTTTCAAATCAGCCTGTTGGACGCAAGCCTCCAACTCTAATTGTCCCTTCTACTCGTCGGCGACTTTTAATTATTTGAACAACACAATACATTATGATTTTTAGCAATTTTCATCATTATGGAACATCTTGAGCATAAATAATAATTTTAACATTGGTACTCTGCATGTATTTATAAACTGCTTAACTATTTTGATCTTCCTATCACAAGCCCGGCTAGCTCAGTCGGTAGAGCATGAGACTCTTAATCTCAGGGTCGTGGGTTCGAGCCCCACGTTGGGCGCAATCTTTTTGTTCGTTTTTAATATTCCTTTGTCTATTTTTTTAAATTTTTTATAATAATTAGTCAATATATCTACATATTTCGGTAAAATATTAGTTGTAATATATTTTTTTACTAAGTTTCGTACATGTTTGTATTTTCACAATACAGGAAAGGCGGTGGTCGTTCGGCGTCTCATGTGTTAGCGGCACAAGGTGGGGAGCTATGGATCGGAGCATTAGGTGGACGAACTCCTTATGATGATCCACCAGCGCTCTCTGAGGGTGCTGGAGGAAGGGTCACCGATTATAGGTACACGAGCTTTTTTTAGTCTTTGAAAACTTCTTGGGGGATTGTGGGTTTATTTCTACGTCTTTTGGTATTTCTCACTTGGTTGTACAGTTCTTACTGTACAGCAAAGCTTCTATTCATGCAAACATCGTCAAGAAAAATCCGCTTTTCGAAAAATCTGTCTTATTTTCGACAGTTTTATTCTAGCTGGGTACTTCCAAACGTTCCAAAATATCAACATTTTACGGCAGTAAGATAAAATTCTATAGATTTTAGATTACGCTTTATTTTTCCAGGATAAAAGAGTTTGGTGCTCTTATGCAACAAAACCGCCTTCATCCATTACGTGGTACAGGCTCAAATGGACGTGCACGTGCTCGTTTACAAAGACATACAACGTACTGGCCACTTACTATATCTTCCACACTTATATTTAACCTGGGATCTGTAAGTATGGTGTAATTAAAATAGAGCAATTCTTGCTTTTGAATATTACTCTCGATTGAATACCTGACTTAGTTTTGTGCCTGGGATACAAACTATACCTTGTGCAATGAAACTTACTTTATTGTATCCAATCGTTTTAAAACAAATGAACGAGAAAACAAAAAGTAAGTGCATTGTTGAATCAAAACTTTGACGATGTGGCAGTCAGCTTAATTATTCCAGAATTTTACTATGATAGCTGTTTTATTCGTTTTTTTTTATGTGCCATGACTTAAGACCTAGTAGTAATGTACTTAAATTACTAATATTTTTATTGTTTTTGCAGGTACTAGAACCATTGACTCGTCTAGTAGTTCAAGAAACTTTAACCGATGATGAAGTGGACACGTGTCGCAACGTGCTGTTGTCACTGTTGGGCATGGAGTCGCGACATGAGTTCCCCACCTCTCAGCTACCTTCTAATATGAGGTAACATACAGTTCTCAGATATTATGCCAATAACTTACATTACTGCATTCCTTTTCGGAGAAAAGTAGTGCGCAATAATAGTTAACATTTTTCTATATTTCATTCTCATAACGAGATGACAAGAAATTACAATAAACTGCATATTTCTGGTACAAAAATAAAACTGATGACTTAAGGTAGAGTAAGTACTTTAATCAAGTATCCTACAGATTTCAGGCATATTTGACTTGTATTAATTTAAAAAAAATCTTAATAAACTTTTGCTACTTTAGTTCCATACTTAAACTATTCAGTATTTAGCTGTATTAGTTTTTAACATGATTTAGATCAGGAAAGTAAAGTAGTTAAAAGTAGACATACAAAAGTATTTAAAAATATTTTTTTACTATTACAGGGGCAAGTCATCGGGTCGTCGTGAAGAGTTGTGGCGGCAAGTATGGGCCGAGCTGGAGGCGCTTGTAAGGGCCCATGCAGCCGGGCCTCAACATCGCACCTTACTCAGAGTGCTGCTTGACTGCCGGGCTCATAACAACCATCCCTCTGACGGTAAGAACACTCATGTTATGCATGATTTTATTGCTAATGTTGCATTATGTAAGTGTAGTTAATTAGTACTTTTGAAACCCTTACCTATCCTTTTATTAACTTTTTGTATTCATCTCAGTATGATTTGGACACTAACCTCGAGCTACTAATATGGTTTGATTTTCTTTTAAAGTTGCAATACAGGGATAATAGGGATATTTTGTACCTTAAGCCCTTTTGTAGTTCTAACATAACTTTCCAATTTACTTTAAGGTGAATCCTTTATTCTGATGTGTCTATAAAACTCTTTTGATGACATTGTCAAAAAAAAAACATTAGCTGCCAATCTACTAAATGGCTAAAATTTATTTACAGGCAAAGGAAATTTGATAGTGATGCTGTGTAATGCCCATGTTAAATAGTTAGAAAATTATTTGCTGTTCATTATTATCAAGAAATTTTGAAACAGTCATCACGTATGTCATTTACATGAAAAGGTCACATGAGTCAATACTGCGAGTCAGCCACCCGTCGCGCGCGTTCTAATCGAACAAGTTTCCTTTTGATAGTTCAGACGTGATAAATCACAACAATCGTTTGCCATTCCGCAATCATTTATTTGAAGACAGGATTTCATAGCTCGCCTGATGTAGTTTTTCATCCACCTTTTGTAGCTTTTCATTTACCTTTTGTAGTTTTTTATGACCATGGACCAGAACATGAACCATGGACATGAACCAGTACTATCCTTTTATTCTCCGCTTACGCCTCTCGTCTGCCTATCGCTTTCCGAATGTCGCTTTTTATCAACATATACTTACTTCTCATCTCAGTCGTCACTCTCCTCAGTAGCCGTAGTTTGTAGCCAACCCTTAATACACGATTACAGGAGAATCTCGTGCTACAGTTATCCGCGCCACGACGGACTCGCCGCTGTCGCCGGTCGGCGCGGGCAACGGCGCGGCGGGCGGCGGCGCGGCGCCGGGCGCGCCCGACGTGTGGGCGCCGCGCAACGTGCTGGACGCGCTGCTGGGCGCGCCGCGGCCCCCGCGCCGCGCCGACTTCGCGGGCCGCATGGCGGCCGGCACCAGGGTCGCCACGCTCTACCCCAATTTGAACAAGGACGTCGAAGCCCAGCACTGATTCGGTCTTTGTAAGGCGTGTGCCGCCAATAGTGAGTACGGTCGCGACGAAAGGTCGAATAGACGGTCGTCGCCTATTTTTAAGTTAAAAATGAAATGTAAGTCGATATATCTCCTGCGCGAGTCGATCGAGCGCTTATTGTGAATAAACGATAGCTAAAAGAGGAAAACTGGTTTCAATCGGGGTGGTAAATAAAAAATGCGACATTATAAAATTAATATCTTATATTTGTTCAATAAAAACTACATGTGGGCCCGTGTGCCCGGCGCCCGGGTAACACGACCTTTGTATTATCTTGTTGCATATAAACTCTGCGGGCAGACTGTGTCATAAGGCAATGGTGTGAGTGTGACGGCCTGGCGGCGTCGTCAAGGCATCTGGTCCGGATCACTCCGCGGCGACGGCCCCCTGCGCCCTCGCCGCCGACGTACTCGTTACGATTATTGGAATGTCACGCGGGATGCGAACGTTCGAACGTTAAAATTATTACAAACGAAACCTAACTAGGCCCTGTCGCGGGCCACTTCGAGATACACTCACATCGAAATATTGTACAATCTCATACTCTCGACGCGCGCCCGACCGGTGTGTCGGAGCGCCGCCCCAATATCGATACCCTATAAAACTTACAAAATCGACCGGTACTCTTAAACTTAACGCTAAGTTAAAATTAAACGGAATTGAAAAATAAATTACCTAGGTACAATATTTTAGTCTAGAAAGCTATTTATAGGCGCACGAGGGACGCTTGGTGGGAGTGCGCGGATGTCAGTGGGTAGCTTTTCGAAGTTTCTTCGCGACCGATAGCGCCGACGCGTCTGATGAGTCTCCCAAAGAGTTCTCTTCTGCTGAACTCGCCTCCTCTATTTGCCTGCGATGATAGAAAATAACTATTAGGTACAAGGTGTAGTTTCTTGAATCACTTGTCGATAAGATTGTGAGACAACTCTGTGCAAAAACGAGCTTACTGAATGAACAATGCGAGATAATTATACAGGGAATAGTTACCGTTTGGCGCGCGGCGTGCTGAAGGCGGAGTCTGAGTTGTCGGAGGGGGAGGCGGGGGTGGCGGGCGACGCGGCTTTCGCGTCCATCGAGTCTTCAGTGCACGACGTCGTTGTGTCCTCGTTCACTGAATCTGCAGTTAATTTTCCTGCAACAACAACGGAAATCTCTGATGATATCGCAACGATTAAACTCTGTGAATAATTACGTCTCATCTCCCTAACGTGTTTAAATACTCGTTAGGTTTAAGCCGAGTATGCCTCGAGGGATAACAATGTGGGGAAACGACTTTAAGACTTAATAAACTCGATTACGGAGTATCACAATTACTCTATTACACATATTTTCGTCTCGTTTACTCTAGATTGTGGCAACGAAATGGCAATAACATAAAACGTGCTCGTTATACGTCGTTCACGTTCGTCGGCCCCGCATTCGGTTATCATAGAGATCGTTAGTTAGCGACTAAAACATGCGGGAATAGCAAAATGTAAATACGCCCTTATGTAGTTGCCTCCTACGCATTTAGATTGTATAATAAACATCTTGATTTGACAGTCTACGTTAAAGGTACAAAAAATATGTTCAAATTCTGTGTGTATTTTAACCTGCTTATTTTACTATATGTTAGATTTTTGGTAGTCCTACATGGCATGATTAGAATTGTAATTACCTAGGTAGTGTTTATAAATATCTCTTGCTCGGTTTCATTCGTACGTTCTTGAACAAATGGTTAATTTATGTTATGAACAAGATAGTAAAATAAGGATTACAGCGCTGATCTAAAAATATTTTCTATAGCAAAATACCAGTCCAAAACTATTCCAGTCAACCCTGAAAGGTGGTCGTAGCACCTTTTAGACGTAGAAAAACGAATGTGGCTCAATGACCACTGAGTTGCGACACACAATTATATGATAGGATCCAAACATTTCTTCTACAAATGTTATTTTCCATACCGACAGCAAATAACAAGCCCTATAAAATTTCACGAAATGCCAATCCTTTAGTCAATAAAAAACATATTCGTACATAAGATATTTTATATTGGAAATTGATAAGCTCTTCAAGAAAGGGAGATGGTGAAAACCAACACGGGGAGATTTAGATTGGTTATGCCGCGGGCGAAAGTAGCTATTAAAGTATTTCCTTACCGTTTCCATTTGTGGAGGGTGGCTCGAGGTTGCTTTCGTCGCTGGGCAACGGTGATCCCCCATTCGTGGGCGCGGTAGTTCTGGGCTCCTTGCCGATCAGCTCCGGCCGAAGGTCCGACACGATGTTGTGTGTCCATATCGCAAGCTCCACCATGTGGGGTGACCATTTCTTACCACAGCCGTTTTGTTCCTAAGTGATCGAAACAAACGTCTGGTTCAGATAATGAAACTATGTAACCTAACAATTATTTTACTGCTGGAGAACATTGCGCCAAAACAATATTGGCTAAGATGCAAACGAAATGCGGAACAGTAAAAAATCATTGCAAATGTACATTTTACAGCTAACGCTGTTAGCTTCTTTTGCCAAAAACGCCACAAAAGGGCATTTGGGCCTATTGCCAAACATGAAGTTAAGTGCTGCGTGCGAAAAATAAAAGAATATTGAGAGTACACTAACCTTATTTAACCTATCACAGACGTTCCTTATATGGTTTACAAAATTGAGGTATTCCTTGGCAGTATAGTCGCTCCCTTCCATCTCAGGGATTGCTTGTACGCATTCGTCGGCCATGAATGGCGCAATGTCTGGACTTGCAGCCGCAAGCAGTGCTGACGCTGTGGCAGTACCCACTCCTTTCAAATTACTGAGTGCCGTCATCGCTGACTCAATATTGGGCAGCTTACGGAACGCCTTCTTTGTCTCTTGCATTACCGCTCTCGGTGTGTTTACTTTTATCAGATATGATAACTGTGGATAGAATTTTCCTCTCTGCAACAAGAAAACATAAGACATTCATAAGCCATTGTTTGAATTGAATGGATCATTTGCTAGTAGTTTAGCGGCAAGAATGATTGAAGTACAAATAAATGTTGTTGTTTCAATGCAATCTTCAAGTTTTTCTTACACTTGATTTTGCAGACATGACGTGCATAATGTTGTGTCCGGTTAGGTATATTTTTAAATAGCACACGGATCTGTCTAGATTGATTTGAATTTAACTCTTTCCATCGAAAAACGCTGCATTTTAAAATAAGTTAATCATCTAATTCCATCAAGAAACCTTTAATAGTATTTGTGGCGTCGGAGCGTAAATCACTAGAAAACAACATGGCAAGTCTCTGGAAAACCGCGTGGGTAACAGATTTAAATCCACGAAACATAACACCCACACTTGCTCGACCGATTCAAGTTGAATACTACAACCTTAAACTTTCAGGGAGACACGTCTCGACCGATAAAGTTCCTAATGTCCTTGAAGGACATCCTTAATCACGCTCGCTGTAGATATCTCTTGTCAAACCAATGTCAGTTATTTCCCGACTTATCATAATTTATTTAATACGTTACTTTTGTTAACTAATTTTGTATATAAAAAAAAAATTATTGATGCAGTAGGTAAGTTAATATAAGACTTCGGTACAAAAACGAGGCTATTTTATAAATTCACATTTGATTTGATACAATTTCTCAGCACTTCGCTGACACAAAAAGTAATAGTTTATCAATGCGGCGATGGTTATGAAACGGGTTTCGCTGGATGTTAGTATAATAAACTCGTACTGACCGCTTGTTTCCATTTCATGAGCTGTACCAACTCTTCGTGTATCATGTGCGCGTCTTTGCCTCTGGATTTAATCTTCTTTGGTAATTCATTCTGGTACCTGAAAAGAAAATGGATAACAATGAATTAATTTATTTTACATTTTGGATTATTTCTTAAAATCGAAAATTGCATTGCAAATAAAATGTCCGGGAAGTTGCTAGTACAAAATTAATCCGCCGACAAATATCGCCATTCGTGTTGTCGGAAATATGAGGTTTATAATGAGGCTGTTTATGTCATTCTTTGTCGTAATGATGTTCGTGCATACTTTGATATACATGCGTCGATTCAAATCATTATGATTGTTGCTCTCGCTTGTGACTTCAGCCGCGTGCGAATCGATAAAATGAGTTAAACACATACAATATTTTTGATGTTTGTCGAGGCTAACAATGCGAGTAATATCAAATTCGTCTCGGATATTATCAAATTACTTGTGGTTTAAATTAATCACACTTAAGGAACTCTGTATCTGCCAAGCCTAAAATATATTTGAGCTAAGTTTGCAACGCGTAAATATCTATGCAGAAACTTAATAGCATCTCAGCTATGAATAATGGAACATAAAATTTCATCTTTGCAACAATGTGATATTCTAATACATGAAGTAGATGCTAATTGTTAGAAACGGTCCACTTTATTACAGTATACGTTTAGCACATGTTCACACAGTTATTTAAGAGACATATGGTACAAGGCTCCTTTAAATATTGGTACTTACATTACAATTTGGATCTAATTTGTAGTCGTTTTAAATTGTCTGGTGTATCGTTTTACCATTTATTTACAGATATTAAATTAAATTATTAATAATGTGTTTTAATTCCTATAGTGTAATTGGTCAAAAATATGGACACCATGTACCTACATTGCTGTGAACATTGTTGTTTTTATGATAATCTGATGATTACCGATACCGGCTTCTTTATCCGCGTAAACACAAATCATTGATAAAAAAAATATCGCGAAAATACATGAGTATCGGGATTTTACCTGAAAAGAGTCCCTGTTTCAAAACATTATACCTTCTACATATTTTTATTCAATAGTATCTAAATAAAAATTCCAGAATTAATTATATTGGTAAAATTAGAGGTAGATTTTTTTAAATAAAATTTCTAAAAATGTTGACTAAAATAAATAAGTAGATATAGGTATTATTATTTAATTACAGGTCTTCAAAATTACATGTCTACAAAAATTCACGTACCTACACATTAATTTATTATTGAGGTTTCTTAAAAATAATGTTCTTGTTTGTTTCGTTAAGCCCACGCTATAACAAAATTTTAACGGCCAGAAAAGTACCAGCTGGTAAGTAGATTAAAGAGAACTAGGTATTACGACATATTTTTCAATTTATTTAACACTAAAAAGAGCTAATTAATATTTAGAAAAGAAATATCGAAAGGAAATAGCTTAACTTTTACGAAAACTCAAAACTTATTGCTGGTAAAAGTTAGAGATCGTAAGTACACGATGACTCATTGTGTCTCTCTTACTAATCTAATAATACAAACGTTACCTATTTTATTCCAGAAAACTTAAAGAACAGTCAGCAATAACACCATAATTAACAAATTAATTCCGAAATAGCTGAAATACTAATAATAAAACATAACTTAAAAGGCAAGTCACCATTTTGAACGGATGTTGAATTGCGAGTTGTACTCAACAACGCATTGTATTATCTACTGAAGTAGCTAGTTAAAATACACAATAACATATCATATACATTATCAAGACTCCTACTTAGTTAGGGAATACATAGAATTAGCAAGCGAACAGTCCTAAATATGAACATAAATGCATTAAAACCAGTCATGATACGTAAAGGACAAGCCACCATTTTATAACGCCTGAGCGCGGCGATATTTTCCCTCACACTGGCTTCAGGAAAAACGATCGTGTCAATTTGACATCGATCCCACGTGACGCAGTGGTTTTAATGAGCCGTCCGCGGACTAGAGATGCAGTCCGCGAGGGAGGTAGCTATCAAATCAGTTTGCACGGATACACACACAATACAAGTTCATTGACACGCCACGGCCGCATTTTCTCCTTTCAAAGGCGTTCGTACTTACCAATTGTCCAATTTTATGAGCTCGTCTGGTTTCTTTGTTTTCAGTTCAGCTTTTAGTTTAATTGCTTGTGGATATAACTGTAAAACACTGTCAAATTCTTTTGCATCTGCCTCCAGAAAGAAAGTAGACGTGTCTTTCGCGGTAGCCATTGTGAACGTTCTAAATGTACAACACTGCGTATTTAGTTTAGCTATAGCGCCGAACTCGACGCGGCGGCAGCACCTGGCCAACTGGGCGCCCTCTCCCCACTAGCCGCCATCTTGTAGAGTGAACCTCGTAATGACGTTCGATATTATTATTCGAAATAAGCCTATTTTTTTCGCATAAATGATAAATAAAACGTTTGATTTGGCATATTAGGTCTGTAAATTGACGTTATGATCCATTTTATTTGAAAAAACCTCATATTTAACTGGTTAGAACCACGTTTGCAACAAAAAATACACTTACTCGACATCACAAGGTTATGTCGGTCGCACGGCGTGTCGAACGTCGGACATTTGTCTGGCCTCCACCCACAGGGAGAAACGGGATGAGAAAAAATAAATTCCATGTTGATGCTTAAATCACAACACCACTCCAAAATATCAAATTGATATTTGAAAAACTGAGCATTAAATGAGCACAATCACGATAATGTTAGTCACGTCGGCCTCGGCGCACTATCAATTTCCTTAAACGTGACGCAACACACGACACCGTTCTACCGAAACGACTTTGGTAAACACGCATATTTTCCGTTGCATTGCAGTACACACTGAGCTCGGAGTAGTCATGAAGTAGTAACTAGCGGTGTACATAAGGCATTTAGGTAGTAGGACGTACATATCACCGGGGTGGAACGTCACACCAATCGGCTTTGTTGTTTCGAAAGATAGATCGCCATGTGCTCTGATCCCTCTTTAATTTAGGTGTATTATTGTTTATTCAATAGTTCGTGGTAATGTTGCGTTGTTATTTCTTTCAATGATTAGACATGTAGCGTGTGAACTGAAAATAAAGTAGTTTTCCCGCCTACTTAGCTTTGTTTTACAGGATTAAGTAGGGTAGTTGTATGGAATTAAAAACACGTTGCCTACCATCATCTGTATGATCAAATTGCATTATTTATAACGAACTCAAAATTAATAAAGATATCAAAAAAAGATCAACGTTTATTTTATGTTGCTGATCTTTCTAGAACGTTCTAGAATATTATACACCTAAATATTCACATAATATTCTCCTTACTTACTAACAAGGCATTTCATTTGAACCTATCAACACGGGATGCAGTATCCTTAATTAATTTTCAGTCGCGATAGAAGATTTTTGATGAGAGTTTGACAATATATAATTATAGGTATCCTAAACTCGTCTTTCAGGTTGTTTTGATGTAAAGTCGAATTCTTAATCCGCAACTTAATGTAAATGAGCGTTACGTATATTATATACTTATCTAGCAAATGCTTACATTTTCTAAACTTTGATGAATCTGTAGCTAAAACCACTTATGTCAAACCAAATGTATGCATCATATAGCTCAGTTAAGTCCAATAATGATTTTTGAAACGCTGCCACTTCACTAGACATTATGCCTACTTATAAAAGTTGTATAATATACTTCAGAAGCATTATTTTAATTTTGTCATGTATTATGCAAGCGAGATTTTCTTCACAGTCCTTCGCTTAGAAAAACAAACGGCTAAGCCGTGACACATCTTTCTGTGTTTTAATTGACATAACACGTACGTACTAGGGCGATGGACTATTCATGGGATCTAATTGAATGCTATTTGCATTAAAGGTTAAAAATACCCCGGGGGCAACTGGCTTTGCGGTTAACTTAATTATATTGAGTTTATTTTACTGATGTTAAAGGTAGCCTTATGTGCTTTAATCTTAGTTAAATATTCGTTAACGAATATTCTTCTATCGTGATAAAATTCGTTACTTCCTTAGACTTTCGTCAAGGGTTATAATTGTTGTTAGTGTACCAAAACCAGCAACTAATAATAACAATAGCAAAACTTTTCAATTTAGTACATTGTGTTTATTGAATTAACACAATGAATTATATTTCCGTATAAATTCCTTACCCACGATAAACCAGACGAATGTTTAATAGAATCTCAACCATTTTAATTATATTACAGGCATGTAAAATTATCCACATAATAACAAGTTATGTTATAATCTTACAATGTTTGCTCATTAGGTTTCTTATAATATCAATATTATCTTTATTCAGTTGGATACCAAATCTGGACTGGTACGTATTCGTCGCACTTTTGGGAGTCAAACTTAAGACACATCTTGATGTCAACTTAACATTGCACTACATGCGTCAACTCAAATCGCACTGTTAAAATGTGTAGTTTGATTTCCTTTACTTATTTACATCAAAAGCTTATTTTTTCGTTAGTTAGTTACTATTTTTTAGTTAAACATAAGTTATGAACATACAGAAAGCCTATTAAAAGTAGGTTAACTTCATAGGCCTTATTACAAGACTAATTAATAAGTAAGTACCTTCCCAGTTTTAATACTGGTGTCGAGTTTATATTTTTAAATTAAACTCCAATATATTATGGTGATTGCAATCGATATACCAATTCATTTGGTTGTACATCGCTGCGTCGTCGGTGTTGGGACAGGTGAATGACGTGCACTTATCACCCCTCAATGCCTTGGGGCTTAGCGTTCCAATGCGCCATGATACGGGTACCTATCGTATTTCATGATGGTACGAATTCAACTCGTCTAACGTTAGCTTGTTCGAGAGATTTCAAGAGTAGCTTTGGACTTCAACTACTTATACTGTCTTGTGCATGTGGTGAACCGGGCAGGATTTATTGTAGGTAGGTGTACCTTCCTACATAGTAGAATTTTTAAAAATTTTATTTTCTTATTTATTTTTTATTTTCTTAAAAAGACAACTCCCGCACTAAGAATTGCTCTTGTGTCGCGGGGACTTTTACAAACATACAAACAACGGACACAAAGCACAACCAGACCCGAAACAATTATTTGTGGATCGCACAAATAATTGCCCCGTGTGGGAATCGAACCCACGACCTCCCGACGAAGTAGTGTTGGCGTGGTGGCCTAAACCACTGCGCCACGGAGGCAGTCTAATATATTAAGTAGGTTCATTTTATTGTGTTAGTATGTTCAAGCTACTTGTTATGATAATCTTAAGTAAGTACTTACTTAAGTAAATACTTTACTGTGTTGACTATTAAATGACGTTGTTAGGGCACCAATAAAAAAAATATGGAGATAATGAGTAAAACACATAAAATTAAGAAATACATTTATAACAAGAAAAAAAATCTTTTAGGTAACACTTACGCGTGTGACTGTACAATTATTAAGCGTTATTTCTTTAGATAAGAACTTTAAATGCTTCATTCAAAATATTAACGTTTTACTGCTTATAAACAAGTGTCGGATTACCTATCCAATAGATAAAGTCGTAAAATAATATATCTTACTAACTACATGCCTATTCAGAAGTCGTGAAACCGGCTATCAATATACATAAGTAACATCGTCTTTTACTTAAATATACAACGAACTGATACTATAGAACTATACAATTATTTCCAAAACACAAACACAATCCAATTTTATAGGCGACCCTAAGAAACGCTACCTGGTTTATTTATCCTCTATTGATGCGATAAGATCATACAATTATACCTACCTACCATTCCTGTAGTAATTACGCAGCCTACCTATAAAATGTCTGTTAATAAAATAACATCGTGTTCACTAATAGACGCCGATAATTTCACATGATACGACAGTCAATTAGGTATGTACTTGGTTAATAGGATCGCGCGCTTGCGAGAAATTGCTTGAAACAATAGTCTCTACAACATAAAGATAGATCCACGTTATAACAATGAACTTGGCTGTACGTGACTGTACGAAGAACAGATGTCGTCGCAAAAAAGTCTAAAGGAATTCTTTCAAAATACATTAACGTACTTCCCGAACGACCAGAAATATCAAACAAAAGAAAATTACAAAGAACAAAAATAATAATTGTAAACTAAAGCGTAAAGCGACATTCAAATTCATAGATAACAAAACGTCTCTGCAGTACATTATTTAGCGAGGTTCACGGACTTAACGATAATACAGTATCGTCGCCCTTTACGATGGGATATTTCGAACAAAATATGGCTTCAATAGGGTGTCGGTTGAATGCAGGCAGGGATACAAGCGGGCCCTAAAAGAAGTGAACGTTGGAGGGTTTGGCCGGGCGCACAAAAAGTACGAAGGGAACAAACGCCGAGCCGAGGGTTCGGCGAGGTTTAATTTTTTATGTTTATACTGGGATGCCCGTCGTGTGTATCCGATAAACGGACGGGCTGCCTGCTGGGACCGGGCCCGGCGAAAATACAACGTGCACAAATAAATTTAACAAAATAAATGTTACTTTAAATTCTAACAGTTACGGGGACTTGGTGTAAAATAATTTTAGAGATTTTGTTAATTTATAATATTGTCATTTGTTATACAGTAATAAAAATGAACCAGTTTATACTGGTAGTAAACACAAATATTTGTGTTTACTACCAGTATTAGTTTAAAAAACATTTAATTATATAACATACTGGCCATTTATTTCAGAATAATAATAATTAAAGAAGGTTTATTCCTCTGTTAAAATTTAAAATAACAAATAGGTTAGGTACCTAGGTATTTATGTAAATAAGGAAATCCACGTAACGATGCATCCTTTCGGAGGCAATAACTACAAAAATAAACAATAAACAGATATGACACACGGTACTGGCATATTGATGAACTGCCTACTACCGTTGTAAACTGAATAGCGGGAAATAAAATTGGGTGCGTCACCGCAGTATGTTGACAGGCCACTTGCCCGCGTTCCTGGAAAGCGCGCGTAAATGTATCGCCTGGCTGCATCCTGTACTTTGGATGTAATTTACTTTTTTATAGAATCATGATCATTAGTGTCATTAAGAGCAGTAAGTATATTTTCAACGACAGAATTTGTCTCAATTACGACTTTCGTTTGAGACAAAGAAGTCACTAGAAGCATTTAACTAAGACAGTCTTAAATTTAGTTAAAGTCGAATTATTATATTATTCCATACATATACTTAATTCTAAGGGTATAATTTGGTAAAACAAAAGTCTTATTTTAATCTTAACAAAACCACTGAGTTAATAATATTGTAATTTTAAACTAATCTAAACCAAAAATAAAAAAATATATATCTAATCCTAATCACCCGCTAGTAGCTCTGTAGTTTCTTAGAACAAGCTTTGTCTTATTAGTATGCTCAAGTAAGAAAAACGCCGCAGTTGGAATTAAAATTGTTTCTCCTTTTTGCCCCAAGGTCAGTGAGTTGTGACTTGTGATAATCACAACGTGCTCTGGCGCGGTCGGTCGCCGCGATACGGGGAAACAAGATATTTTTGTAACCACACGATACGCTTTGTAATAAACTGCGCTACTAACGCCATCTGTTATATCACCGCTGCACTAAGCCCGAACTCGTATTTGCGGTCTAATTTTAAATATTTTTTTTTAATTTAAATAATGTCTATAAAATGGTCAAAAACTATATACATTTTCAGAATGCATCAAAAACGTCTAGTAGTTTCTGTCGCCGCATTGTAACAAGTACAGCTAAGTTTTATCTTATCGAGTTGAAATAGCTCAGGGCAACAATATTGGTTGATATACGCGCAACGATATCAGCTAGGTATTTAGTTTATTATTTACTACAATACCTATTTATGAATGACTGCATGCTTGCCCTACAATTATCAAGCTAGGTATTTCGGCACACCTAATGATAAGTTAAACCCTACACGATGATCAAGAACTTTTCCGTATTAGTATTTTTTTTTTTCAGTTTTTAGCGAAAGTTAAGTACCTAGGTTTTATTTTATAATTTACTCTTGTAAGACCAAGATAGTATTTGGTATGTAAGAACTGCTATGCGTATTTATAGGTACGATAACAATGATAATGTATTGAAGCAATTTCTTTTATTTTATTCACAAATCAATCGTAACATTTCTAATGAAATCAAATGTCAACCGGTAAACAAGTGAGTGCTTTCCCTTTCAACTGTATAATGCATTCGTTTTCACGATTTAATGAGCTTCGTGCATATGTGAAATATGGTAATACGTCTTCATAAACATTTATTAAGTTGCATCTTTTATTTATAGCTTATGCCATAGGTCAGCTGTGATCCAGAATAAATAAAATTAAATTTTAAATCAGGTCAAACAAAATTACTTCTGAGTAGCTACACAAAAGCAATTTTTTTAACGTAATATAGGTGTGTAATGTATCTTTTTTATTACATTTTACTTGGTCCCCCGATTAACATTACATCGGTAATTAATTATAATACTTATAATAAAGTTTAACATGGTAAAATCTTCCTAAGTAGGCACGTGATAATAATTTGAACCTCAACATTTATAGAAATACGAACCAGCGAACTTTTAGCTTAACGCTTCACCATCCAATCGTAGTTAATTATAGCTCACGTAGTAAAATATTGTCTAAATCAAAATGCTGAGCAGGCAGTCGCTGCTCAAATGCCTGCCTACCTGTTACTACCTGCTACTGACGTCATATTACACCCGCCTATAACGGCATCCATAGCAATGTGCTGCTTTATTTCTGACCAATTTTACATAGTGTGACACTACAGGTTAAACTCTATATTGTATGTAAATTTCATTTCAACGGGCTACAATATTTCCTTTAGTTTAAACCCTCCGACCCGTCAGGCGGACAGAATAAGGAAATGCAGACACATACCGTTGCCACAACTACCATGTTGTTCCCTAGATGCGATAAGTTACCGGACTAAATTCTTAAGCTCGTGAGTCGCGTTGAAATATTCAAATTGCTATTGAAAAGTGACACGTTTGAATTTTAGTGCTTCGCAGAGTATGCGAGTAAAATACTGTTACAGTGAAATCGTGTATTAAAATTCATTCAATGAAGTTCCATGAAAATGGACTTAACGCAACAACACGAAGTCTACTGGAATCAAAAGTTACCTGCATATTTTGAAACCTGTCTTGCGACGCCTATTCCCCTTTGAGTGTGTATTTTTAATGCTAGTTTGGGTATTAAAAAGTTATTTAATTTATTTCTTGTTGTGGTAGCGCTGTGCATAAATTAGATTTCTTCGTGTTTATTTGAATCGCATTAGCCAATAGGTATTCTTTCACATTTTGTTTATATTGTGGAAGACATTAAAAATATGCATTTTTGAAACTATTTACGTTACCTTAGGTACCTAGTCAGGATTTGAGAACGTAAATATTACCTACACACTGTATTGACCACTCTACGATTAAACTTAATCTTTGTCAATTATTGCCAGAAATGTGTTTTAAGGTAAATATTTTAATGAAGTCGTTATTTTATTTAAGAATTTATTAGCTCCAATTAAACAGGTAGAATGAAACGCGTTGCCAAGGGATCCGCTCTGTAGGTAGGTGTATTTTGTCTGTCGAGGGTTTCGTTGAAGGGGCGCTTTACAACTCGGGAGGGGTTCGAAAGCCCCAAATCTGTCATCTAAGGTTTAACAAAGCGAAATGTTTATGCTTAGTTCTTGTTACTAAGGTTGTATAGCTGAAATGTTGTCTTTAACAAGGTCTTTGAAAATTATTATTAATCGAGTACGAACAGTAAGCAAAATGCAACAAAGCATTTTATGGTAATCATTTATTGTTTTGTTAAAACGTGTTTGATATCATATCTTGAATGAGTCGGTATTAGGTATAATAATATTATGAAATTTAAATTCCTTGTACAGATTTTGACGGCAAGGGGAGAGGAGGGAATTTGTACGCGCCTCCTAACAAGAAATCAATATTGTCTGGGTCGAGCCTCCCGTAATTTCAAAGATATTCGCAATAACAACTTAAAAATAACACTTGTTTATACACATATCTGAACAATCAGTCTATTAATAGATACTGTTATCTATTTTAGTCCGTACAATAACATCCGCGCTAAATATATCGCGAAGCCGCGAACCTGATAAAGTTTTAATGAAGCGTGTTACACAAGGACTAAATTACTACTAAAAATACGTGCGTTGTACGGTAGTGGTCAATTTACGTCAACTAAATACGCGGAACATTTCATTGAAGCTAAACCCGTTTCTTGAATGAAGTGACGTCACACAGTTGTAGATAGCTATACGTATAAACAGCTGTGTACTTGTAGTATAGATTATTGGGTTCTTTCTTTTGCGTCAGATGCGAGTGGGATATTCAACAATGGTGCGCCGCGCCATGTCGTTGCGGAAGCGGGTCGGCGATATAGCGGGAACATCTGGTTTCCTCCGTTGGTGGGTAGAACCAGTATTTTGTAAATTCTACTGGTTTCAGTTATACAACGTTCATGGTTTCCCGTCGCGATTAAATCTGATTTACTTAATTGTCACCAATTAGTATAATTGCCATAATTTGTATCGAGGACAGTGTTCTTATTCAGACAATGTCTAATTGGAAATCTGTGACAATACCTATAGTCATCATTATCTTGGATTTTAAATCTAACTTTTAGTCGCAGAAGTATTCTACAAGAACAGCGAGTCTGAATATTACAAAAATCAATAACGACGCCTAAAGATTTGAGAGTGGTTGGTTTCATACACTTGCGATAACGGCACGACACAATTAATATTAGGCGTCTTGAGAATAGCCCGTCAGCTGGCCTGCTGAATAGAATAGTCACAAGTACATAGTCACAACTCGGTAGCGATGTGAGGCGGACGCTACACCCTCGTGCCACTCGCCTCGCGCTCTTTCGCGCCGCGGCTCATTGCTACACCGCGAATTTGGGCCAAGCACAAATATACCTATCCCTCACCCACCCACGTGTCTGCCCATATATCCGTCCCACTCGGTTATTTTCTCTCTCGGCCCGCGCTATTATACAGTCATTTATGTAATAAGTTCAATGTTTACATTGCGACTATCAGGTGATGAATGGAAACACAGTTGAAATTGCGATAAAACGTCCTTATCTCCAATGCTGCTGTTCTCTCTGGCAACCTTATAGGTGGGTAATAAATATAGTGAAACAATAAATGTAGATTTAATGCATAATGTGCATCATTGAATCGCGTCCCACGTGTATTAGAAAGTGGTTCCACTTCCAGGTAAACAAGGTGTGCCTCTCTGCCTTAGGCTGTTTGAAGATATTGATCCAAATCTTGTTGTTTACAAGAAACAACGTTGCCTGAAGCTGTCGTGTTTTGATTCAAAACTTTTGACTTTGAACGATCTATCAGAATTCTATCAAACGACATTTAAGATTTATGTTTCACCTTTGAAATTATTTGCTGCATCAATACAACCACAATATCTGAACGTCTCTACATTTGAACCAGCCTATCAAAAAATAATCTCGACTTAATACGACAACGTAAATCAGAGCAAGGCCAATTTACATTTAACGATCTCCTTACATTTCATGTTTTAAGTTCGCCGACAGCGTTCAAAGATTTTACAGATTCGACATTCGACAGTAAAAAGTAGGTAATTGGAAAATGTTAATGGCAGTCGCCCAAAATTCTTTCATATACGGCTAAAGGGCTTATAACAAGAAGAGATGAAAATTACTACCGGATAGAAGTTTTGTCAAGTCTGCATTATAATTTTCATATACAGAAAAATCTGTTTCAGAAACATAATGTAGTCTAATTAGAGCTTATAATCCAATTAGAATGAATTACGAAATAGAAAAGCGTAGTTGTCAGCCAACGTATTTAGGTTAAATCAGATTTAATGTGCTCCAATAGATTGTTTCCATTTCCCAAACAATAGTCTACTACCTAAAACGTGTCAACTCCTTTGTTCTTTTCACAATGTCTAGGTACAAATAAATACGGTATAAAGAAAACTGTCCAGTCTGTGGAGGAACGAGGTGATCATGTTCCTCCAACACAAAGGGAGGATCCTCCGACCAGGCGAGGTGATCGTGCCTGGTGGGCCTAGGCTGCCCGACTGTTGTAGTCGGGAACTTGTATATATAGTCAGTTGCAGTGCAAACTTCGATAGCGCGATCTAGGACTTGTGACGTCAGTCACACTGCGCGTGGTGGTTGGTTGCGCGCTGGTCCCAGTAGATGTCGCTGTATGTAGCGAGCCGCTACATCACTCCCCCTCAGACCGTAGGTCGATCTTCTCTTCATGTCAGTCAGTCTCTCCAGTGCCATGCATTGATGAGTTCCAGTGAGTCGGAACTCGAATTCCGCTAGTCCCAGTGAGTCGGAACTGTATGCCGCTAGTCCCAGTGAGTCGGAACTGTATGCCGCAAGTCCCAGTGAGTCGGAACTGTATGCCGCTAACTCCAGTGAGTCGGAGAGGTGCGGTGTGCGGTGTGCGGTGAAGTGTCCCCAGTGAGTCGGGGCGAGGTGCTTGTTGTCTGCGGTGAGTCGAGACAAAGCGTTGCGGTGCCCTGGGAGCGTCAGAGTAGCGTGACGATGATGCCCAAGTTGGATGCCGCTGAGGCCGCAGGGTATGCCAGTCATGTGCGTGAGCAACATGTTCGTGGAGTGCCCTGGTGTGGCCGAAGATGCTGGCTGGAGTTGTTCGACTGCTGCTGTAGGAGTGAGGAGTGATGAGGGTGCGAAGTTTTGCTGCTGCTGGTCTGATCTTCGTGAAGGCTGCTTCCAATCACGTCGGGGTCACCACTGTGGAGGAACGAGGTGATCATGTTCCTCCAACACAAAGGGAGGATCCTCCGACCAGGCGAGGTGATCGTGCCTGGTGGGCCTAGGCTGCCCGACTGTTGTAGTCGGGAACTTGTATATATAGTCAGTTGCAGTGCAAACTTCGATAGCGCGATCTAGGACTTGTGACGTCAGTCACACTGCGCGTGGTGGTTGGTTGCGCGCTGGTCCCAGTAGATGTCGCTGTATGTAGCGAGCCGCTACAAGTCCATTATCATAACAAAAGTCAATGACAATCAACGGAAAAGCCATGTTTCCATCGGTTGGTCAATACTCGATACCAGACGTTTTCCTGGCATTTGTTTCTGTTCTAACTGGCATATGATTGGCAGTAGGCAGGTATACGGAGTATGAGAGACAGTTTTAAAAATAAGCCTTCTATTTTGTTACATTCCTGAAAAAAATATTGGAACTGTCTTACCCAACAATGTGTCAATGAAAATATTGGTATGGTTAACCAAATTCAATGATATTTCGTGATAGGTAGTAAATAAATGAACTTATTAATTTAGCAAGTAAATCATGGAATTTGCTCACTATATTCTATGAAACTATTCGTATTTGTAGAGATAAATAATACAGGCATTCAGTCCCCGTATCCCAGTAACTGTCGTAAAATTCCCATAACAGGGATAGCACGATTAACGTTATACATGTATGTACGTAGAATTTAATAACATCTTTTCCAGACGCTACTGCAGAATATAGAAAATAGTGAAAATACTCGCAGAGCCTGAGTGAAAATAGAGCCCCAGACGTTTATGAGACTCCGGAGAAAAGGCGGCGAGGGAAATAAGCTTTGCGTTTGAACTCGGAGTGTATAAGTAATTGGCATAATTTATTGTTATTGAAGCAAAATAATGCTGTATTCTAACTACACATTCAAAGAGTTATGATCAATTTATAAGAACTATAGCTTGTAAAATAATTAGCACTTTGACTAGGACTTCAGACGATAAGTGAATAAAAATCTAGGTTTACAAGTTCCGATTTATTAAATGTAATCATATATTATTATGCTTAGTCCTTCAAAGTTTCTATTTATGCCCTGATTCGGCCTTTACACCTGACATGCTAATTGCATACGAGCACTCACGTTTGTGTGCTGATTTCATTTTAATAGTATTTTCGATTCACGAATGCAATTAAGTTTTATTGTGCATTAATAGTTCTAATAACTGGTCATAAATCATTGTCACTGTTTCGGTTTTTGTTTGTACACAAATCGATAAATAGTAATCTGTATAATGCTATAACTACTAAGTTCAAACAGCATTTTAAAGAACACGTTACGCCATCTATCTTGATAAGCGTGAATTATTGATGTCAAATCAATAAAATTTATCACTATAATTTACTGTTTCTTCACTGGGCACGATTAAGGTCATAGTTGTTATTATATTGGACATGTCAGTGTTAATAAACTTGCGTATAGATCTTGAAGAATTTCCAAACTTGTAGAGAACCTTCCGGAGATATTTTCTTACTTATTGATTCTCAAGAAAGTGTTTCTTAAAAATGGAAAACAGTTGTTAACTGTTCGCAATCTTTTATAACAGAAGCTATAAGAGAAAACCGACCATCGACTAAATAAATTATCCATTTGATAACTTACTGACTAAAGCTTTGGTAATTTGTACTGCAGTGTTGCTGCGTAAGTCATAGCTATGTGCATGATGCAAAGGTTATCGAAATGACTCAAGACGAACATTACACCAGAGAGAAAGGTTACTTTAGTCACTAACATGAACATTGCTGTTCGTACCAGCGACCGCAGAATATCAACTATGTAGTATGACTCAAAAGGAAAACGGTGCTGAAACTATGTCCGTTCACTACCGCCTTGATACGAAAATTAAATGGAACATAACCGCATAGCAGCTGATCAATTTAAATAATAATTTAATAAAGTTTGCTTTATTATTTTCACAAAATATCAAACAAATGATGTGTGATGGACTGTGGAAAGTAAATTATAGACAGGGCTATATTATTCAAATTATGTGCATGAATTCGCGTGGGTGTCGTTCTACAGGACGTATCGTTATGCAGTAGTTTTACGTACCTATGTGTGGCCTACATTTATTGTTACACGTGTATGGTGATATTAAAAAGTAGACTGCAGTAAATGTTAGATAAATTAATTTCTTGTCCTTAAAATAGATTTGATGCAAATTGATGCTAGGGCAACTCTTTTATTTTGTGTCTGGAAATTTACTAAGCATTTACAAAATCAGACGCATGTACGTAAGACGTATTGTTGAGTATGCACCGCATAAACTTAACGAGAATTCGGTCAAACAATTACCCAACACTTGTCTTTATCTCTCGGACTTTCGAATACCTGATCAAATTTTAATTACAGAGCAATAAAATCTGATAAGAACCAAACACAGATAACCCATCTGTTCAACCGAACATGCGTATGATAACATTGATAAAACAACGCCCCACACTGTGAATTCATTCTTTGAACTCAATTTTTATACGAAATACGTGCATACGATATTATATTTAAATTTAATGTCGAGTTAATAATACCATTCAAGTTTTGGTATTGACAAAAATTAAGTTCATTGACTTATCTATGCTAATTTAGCATTATTGTTATTTTAAAATAAATTAGTTTTCAGTATTTACGTGAAGTGTATAGAAAATCGTTTTGTGTCGGAGTTCGTAGTTTGTACTTTACGTGTTCAGACAATTACCGCGATTTTAGGCGAACCTCTGTAAACCGCTTCATTTTAGTTATGAACGTTCGTGCTAAATCACCGCTGTGCTAAATATTTTGTGCCAGTACTAAAAAATAACGTGGTTGAGTCAAGGATATTCAGTGGCAGTTATTTGTGAGTATTGTGTTTCTGTTTGCTTCATATCTTTTAATTTCAACGCTATGTATGACCGTAGAGCCAGGAGAATGTAGTGAGGGTTTCGTTTACTTCTTTATAGTTATTAATTCTCTATTTATTATAGGAATTTTTAAATACCTACATTATTAATTAATTGCCTGTGAATTAGAATAAACTGGATCACTCAAGTATTGTGTTAGCACTTAGGTAAGTATTTTTAGCAAATCGTTTAATTTTAATCGCACTTTCAGCGTTTTTTACGATATTATTAATTGAGTAGGTAGTCTTTTCCCATTATGTTCTAATGCACATTGTGGTATTTTGTTTTTTTTTATAGACCATTCTTCTTGAGGGCTAACAAACAGCTGTTTATAAATTTATTTTAAATTAAGTATACAAAATAACCGTGAAGACCTTGCATTGTTTTGTTTTATTGAATGGTTTTATGACTGAATACTAATATGAAATTTATATGAACAGAAAATATAGTTGGTCAATATACTTTAAAATATTCTCGCAAATATGAATTGTGCACAAATGCGCCAATATCAATCAAAGAGAATCGTGACATCCCTGATAGGGATTGTACGGAAAAGTAAAACGATTCAACTTGTGCCTACCCTCGAGGGAAATAGACCGGATATTACGATTTATCGGTCTTTTAAAAATGACAGAATTTTCATATATTTACTGATAGATGTATGCTAGAAAATTTGTTATGCCTTAAACGTTGGCCGTACAATTATTATTCATACGAGCAGTTAAGCGCCTCAATGCAGCAAAATTTAAAATAGCATGTCCTATTAACTTGTCGCTTTTATTAAAGGAAGTTTCATTAAGAACAATATAACATAGTCCAATGTGCATTGACCTATATGTACTTACATATTGATTGTTATGATAGTCATGACATACGGACTACGGCCAGTGCGTTATCAGTAGCAGTCGTCGTTTGATCTTCACCTGGCTTGGTGTGGCGTTCAGTGCAAGGTAGGGGACGAAGTTTCCTCAGTAAATTCACCGTAGTTTCATGGTAGTTTGGCTTTTAGACCAAGTTTGGTGTTTTTGTTCGTCGCGGTCGTTGATCCCGGATTACGTGAATCATAGTCGAGGGATTGTGCGTGGGATTAGTTTCTTAGGGCTTCTCATTAATTTATGATGTGGAATAATTAAGGCGCTGAACTTCAGTCGGTGTTATGTCTGTTCCGCGAGTGTTTCCGTGTTTTATTTTTCAATAAGTAGAAATAATGGAGATTGTGTTGTTTAAATCTTTTTTTTTGTTTGAATTAATGAATGATATAACAAAAAACAACGCGTTAAAGTTTCAGTTTGACCTTTGAAGCTAACGAAACGTGATTGTTCCGTGGCCCTCCAAAATTAATTTACTAAAAGCTTTTTGATAGATTCGATACAAATAAAACCATTTGTTAACTATGTATTGATTTTCAAATAAAATAACTTTCTTGGAAAACGTGACCATTGGCGTTGGAAATTCACAGAACAATAGAAATAAAACGCCTTCTAATATGAATTTAAATATGAAACAGTATTTTCCATAATATTGTTCGGGAAAATATAATATTCTAGCGACAAAAAAATAGGAGTAAGGGCAAGTTTTAGCTACACAAAACAATTTTGGTCTTAAATAGTACGCAGTCTTTGTAGGGGAAGAATTTGGCGTATCTCCAGAACTGTCACAGTGTTCCTACAAAGATATCTTACGCAGCTTTAGCCCGCACGCTTGCCAACTGTTTAGGAAAAATGTTCACATATTTCTTCTTGTAAAAATCTATTTACTACATTCACTGCGAATGTTCCAAGGACTAACTAAATGTGGCCTTTGTGTAAGAGCTTTTGTTTTGCTTCCTTTAAGATAAGATAAGTAGCTAATCTCTCTCTTCTGTACAGTTAGTTACATTTGCGACAAAGCCGATCTTAACCCAGTTTAGGTCTGTGCAGCGTGCATTAAAAATAATCTACTCTTTCTTTTTCGACACCAGGAACCTTATTTTATCTTTAATGGAATATTCCTTATTAAAACACGGCGCTTTGTATTTCAAACGGTTAAGGATAATTTACTATTCCATAGAATTCAAGCGCGTTATCAAATAGGATGTGGTTTTGTTCCTGCTAATAGTCTGTGTTTTACCTTAGTTAGTTTTTACGGTACCATGCTGTTATAGGTGCGAACTCGTTATGACCGTGAATTTGAAATTCAAAGTCATCCTATATTGCTATTTTTGTACGATTACTACGTATATAAACATACCCAGTAACGCCTATTGCCTAGTATCTAGTATAATATATTAGATGTAATATTATAATCATGTAATGTTATGTAACTACAACGTATGTGTTGATAAACATATTAATTAACGCAGCTTTGCCTTCCTACAAGTTTTATTATAAATTATGACATCATATTATCCATCATTGTGTATATTTTAGACATTAAATG
The DNA here is from genome assembly GCF_050436995.1 of Anticarsia gemmatalis. Classification (NCBI taxonomy): domain Eukaryota; kingdom Metazoa; phylum Arthropoda; class Insecta; order Lepidoptera; family Erebidae; genus Anticarsia; species Anticarsia gemmatalis. Next base: position 5,216,208 of record NC_134752.1, read on the forward strand.
GCGCCTCACCGTCTGCGTTGGCTTTCCGTCGATACGATAAAATTATACATAAAGAACGCTTGCTGTACTTGCGTATAATAACTTACAAGCAAGATGAGTGATCACGCGAATATTTTACTCTTAAAATGTACTATGTTCAACTTAAAAGGAACTCGTTCTATTTTCCTACAATTTTAATGACAAACAATACATTTTATCAATACAATGTCGACATATGACCTAGTTAATAAGTCTACATTAGCAATAAAAGGTAAACAGTAATTGTAACGATACAAAGTTCAGTTTTTATAGACCGTCGAGTCAATATAAATAATTGACTCGGCCGTACATTACTATTTCAGATGTGTATGTGCTCGGTTGACCTTTACGTAACCCGATGGTAAAGAACTTATTGATTGCCAAGTAAGCGATAAAAGGGTGATGTTTATCGCCAAGAAAATGTTCAATTCTGATTATTTTTTACGTTTGACTGGTTAAATGAATGTTAACGTTGGAATAACTTCGTCTAGCTGTAGCGTAGCTTAATAAATCTAGACTATTTTTTTTTAAAGTATGTAAGCACAATACTTAAATCGAATTGGTAGCACTAAAGACTTCCCAAGCAAAGCCAACCTTTTTAGATTATTACCGAATTTGAAGCTCCATTATTATGATAAACTCCATATTAGTAAGTAGTTATTCGCATTGTTCAAAATACGTACCTACTAGTACCTACCTACGATTTCACTACCTATATTAAATAATGACCCATTGCATGTAGACATACAATTAGTAAAACAGAAGGTTAACAAAATTAACTCCAAAATAAAACAAATGCACAAATTAATACGTTTTAAAAATAACTTAAGTATAATTTTTAGTAAAAAATAAAATAACATGACTGATCGCTATTTAAATCTTACCACCATTGTTTTCGTCGCGTCATCGTATTATTCACGTTCAAGCGCGAATAAAAAAATAATTCAGAGATAAAAACCTCTCAGTATCATCATATTATTTGAAAAACGTTAAAAGAAACTGAAAAACAAAGAGACGCATGTCTTAAAACTTTTATGTTATAACTTATTTCTATAATATTCCAAGAGCAAGGTTCTTTAGCTACGAGCAGTACGAGCCTTGGAAGTTGAACTTGACTTCAAAGGAGTTTTTGAACCGAATTTAGGCTTGTTAATTAGAGGGTGACTCGCATCCACAAAGGGGAGGACTATGAACGTCGTTTTCGATTCGACTGGCTAAATATAATATATGGTAATATGTATTTTATATTCCTTTTCGAAGACACTAACTCAGTAAATTTATTATAAGAGCTTAGAGGATACATAATGAGTAAATATTATGAAAACTGTTTTTTTTTGCATTGACCCGCGGCTTCGGCTCGATAACGTTTTTTGGGATAAAAAGTAAACCCACATTTTAATTCAGAATATAAATTATATTATTAGTGTGTGTTTTATTCTTAGGTTTTTGGATTGAAGAGTAACGAACACTAACTCATTTTCTCTCAATTCGAATATCGTTTTCAACGTAATGGAAGTATAATAATTCTAGTTGAAATAAAGGAGATACTTATCATTATTATTGAAGAAGGCAGAGCCGAGGGCTAGAAGCATCTGTTTCATATAATAGTGTTAATGTTTTAGCAACCGGATAGAATCTAGATTATTATCGGAACATGTGTTGCGTTGCTATGTGAAGCTGCGTGTGTAGTCGATCCCAGGACCTTTTACTTTATCTGCCGCCTTATCAGCGCTTAGTAATAATACTTATTACTCGTAGATAGTATCGTAATATTACTTATAAATTAATATTGATGTAATTGGAAGATTTATAATAACCCGTCTTACCTAGGCAAAGGCTGGCTGTAAAAAAAAGTATAGGGTACCTATCTAAATTTTAAATCAATCGTTTGATGGAGACCAGCATGACAGATAATATATTATATTCTACTGCATACAGATGTGCGTGCTTAAAATAATATCTTTGACTGTTATTATGCATTTTAATCTGAAAAAAAATTAAGCAGACATCGCTTTATATATCACGAAGATTGCAGACATAATCTGAATCGCCAACATTACATAATTCAATGCAAAGCATCACCGCGAAGGTGGTGCTTTTAATGCTTTTCCTTCAACAATGTAATATTTACGATTATCTAGGTAGAGTCAGGAGCTAAAGTAAATTCCCACGTCAAATAATAATTTGTGAAAATAGGCGTAAGTACCTACATAGGCGTTAAACTTAAGTACCTATGTATTATTGAAAATATTTGTACAGATATTTTTAATGCTGACTGTCAATGACTGTAAATTGCTCGATAAAATGCAATTTTCGATGGAACCATAACTCATTATTCCGTACCATGATTGTCCAAACAAAGAGAGTAAGGTACAGGTCAAACACCAATCATGTTCGATAATAATCAAACGCAATACAAACGCTATTAACATAGCTATTAACACATTAATCTGCAATCGCTTACATCAGATTATAATTGTTGTTCGTTGCACTAGTTATGTTTACAGTTTTTCAGACAATATCGTGCCGTCATAATACGCGAGAGAATTATTCTTTGTTTATATTACACTAGTATCTACCCGCGACTACGTCCGGGAAAGGATTTTCCCGAGTAAAAAGTATCATACGCCTTAATCCAGATTATAAACTTTCTGAGTACCTAGGTACCAAATTTCATCAAAATGCGTTTAGTAGTTTACATGTGATTGAGTTAAAAACATCAATACAAATAACCAAACATCCAAATCTTCGTATTTGTAATATTAGTATCGATATTTCGGTAGTTGATGGTAACATACAATATTAATAATAGGCATGTAAAAGCTGTCACTAAATACAGTTCAACGTAACCTTGCCCGATGAGGGACACGCAATTGATCGAATGTTGAATGCTGTCCCTTAATAGTTTCTACTACCATACATATATGTAGAACTTACCTAATTGTATATGTACAAGATGCTTTGAAACTCCATAAAGTAAGTAAGTATGAGGTTTTATTTTCGATGACAAGTGGTGTTGCTAATTGGTTACGGAGAGTCGCTCAACGCTCAGGGTCACGAAACAATTGACATAGAAACGAAATTGAATGTTCCTAAAATAGATTTTCCATCCGAAATATCTTTGAACGAAACGATATTGCGGACGTTCTTTAAGATCCAATATGATAAAAATATTATCGTCTTCAAGGCTCACTGAGAAAAAACTAGCGGGTCTTTGGAAAGCTTTGCGATAGGACGGGAAAATGAGATTGGGTTTTTGTATAAAGACGAAGTTTCGGGGGAATTAATTCTAGATTCTATAAGTACTTGTATAAAGCCTTGTTAATGGTTTGTAGTCGGCATTTAGGTGCTTGGTACAAAAAGTGAGGTTAGGTATAACAAAAACGTTCATTTATCAACCTAAATGATAGTGCTTTAGACGAATGACATACAACTTTTTACAGCGTCTGGATAGCATATGCCCGACATGTGACGTTTTTTCTAGAACATACGTCTGAAATTCCAGACTTTAGCCACAAAAACTGGGTTTAATTTAGGCTCTAACCCCGCAGGATTATTCCATACACTGACATTCCTAGTCAAGTAAAATAAAATAAATTCCTAGTGGTAAAACAAAAAGATGTAGACATAAGAAAAGTTACCTTTCAATTTTTTAAAAACGATACGAGAGTAATCTCAGTTATAAGTCCAAAGGCAAAACAATAGTAATGGATTCTTATAAACACATTGTTTTAAAGCCTCGAATACCTGTTAAGGAATCACACATAGTTATTATAACGGTAATAAGAACATAATTTTAACTTAGACCAGGGTGATCAAAGTGGGACGCGGAGTATCCAATTGGAGGTACCGCGTCCTGACCACTTTATGGTGACTGTTGAAGGAACACCGTCAGGTTTTTATTCGGTATGCCTAAATTTAAAATAAGGGTGATCAGAGTATTAACTTGCCGCATTATTCCTCAGGTATTATGGGCAGAGCGAGTGCACCAGCGAGGTGATCAGCCCACAAGATGCCAGTGCTACGTAATGCCGACCACCCTGCCTCCACCATCACTGACTCCGTCGGGACCAGGTACTGTGTCGCCGTACTTGGAGCCTGGGCAGCTGAAGCAGGTAGGCATTATAGCAATTTGTTACATGTAATCATCTATTAGCTCCGGAATCTCTTGTGGAATTAGCCCGTAGAGCAGTGGTTCCCAACCAGTGGTCCGTGGGAGTCAAAATATGGTCCGCAAATGATTTTAAATTCAAATTTTTAGTGTGATCTATACTTTATTTTTAATATACTTACATAGTGGTCCCTGTTAAGAAGAATAATATAAAAGTGGTCCCGGACTCAGAAAAGGTTGGGAACCCCTGCCGTAGAGTAAAGACATCACAATACTGGTATCATAAACGTCTAGTGAATTTTTCGACTCATGGCGACTATTTTTAACCGACTTCAAATAGGAGGAGGTTTCTCACTTCAAAATATTCGACAGTATTTTGTTTTTATGCACTAATGTTCTTACAGCGACCAATCTAGAAACTGATATGGCTGATGGCGGCCTGACGTTTTACAGATAAACCAGATTATTGATTAAAAAGACTGCTGACCGACAAATGAAAATCTTTTTTAAGAAGTTTTAAATAGTATTGACCCGCCATTTTAAACCAGACAAGATTTAAAACAAATATTGTCTCTATCAACACGGAACCCGTCTGGCACAGCAGTTTGTATAATCTCTCAGACAGTATCAAACTAACAACAGTGCCCTTCAACTACTCCAACGTTCAACTCCTAAGCACTCCAAGTGTCGATATCGATAGTTATTGAAGTGGTTGCCAGCAGTGGAATCGTACCGCGGTTCATTGCCACGCCTATTATCTGCTAGGAAACAGCTATATTTGTTTTATTAATGTAAATAATAGGTATGTGAATACTTGAATAGGTGCTTAAGTAGCTCTCTACTTTTTATTTAAATAGCTAATCAAGTTAATTTGCTTAATGTCATCATGGTTAATTTGCTGCCATCAAGTACGTAATGTAACTTTTTTCCACTAAACATTTTCAACAGGGCGCAATTTAAAATATGTCAAATACTACTCAATATTTTAACGATGCGGTGAGAGGAACTCGAAACCTATTTCGAGAGGTACTGTTCAGTTAAAAAATGCTACAAATGCCATTTTTTTACCACCGGGACATTAAAACAAAGTAATACCACCGTAGAGTTATTTAAATGGTCCTCGAGTTCGTGATAATTCCTCTTATGTGTTTGTAGCTTACCTAATTACTAACGCAGCAATTTTTATTGCAGCAACATACCCGTTCGACTTGACAAAGACAAGGCTACAGATACAATCTGAGGTAGCGGCTGCTAAGATTGGATATAAGGTGAGGTACTTTTGCTCGATATGATCTCCTTACTCCATAACTACGTGATAAAAAAGACACAATTTATCTTGATTTTAAAAGCATTTCGCGGTAGAATAAAACGGAAATCACCGGGTCTCCGAATTGGAATTGTTTTACATTAAAATGCACCCAATTTCGCAAGCGTGAGAATTTTTTGCGCAAACAGATACAATTCCGAAAAACGTACTAAATTCCTGATACTTTGCTTCTTTTGTATCGTCTGATCGTCTGAAAAAAACGCCTTCAAGTCTTTGTACATCCTTGACCTGCATCATTAAATCCCTGTTAGATCATAAATTATTTATAACTCAGTCATAAGATTTTCTTACTCGTCTCGCGAATCCCATCCGTCCTGCCAACGCCAGGTCCGAGCAAGTCTGATAGACCATTTGACGACGAACTACATTTTTCTAAATGACAGAATAGTATTGCGTTCCTTTTGAATCTCGGCATTGACTTTTTATGCATTACATGAAATGTGCGCGTTCAGCGCTTAAAATAAGTGTTAATATTTCGTAACTTTGAAGTGATTTCGCATTCATATGCGCATACATAACACCAAAAAGTGCAAATATCGACATCTACAGTCGCGAAATTTAAATGAACCTTCGTGACAGCAATGCCTGAAAATGTAGTTTTACTCAAATTATATCAAAATATTTGTATCTTTTGAGACTTGAGTTGACTGAACCAAATTTCTCCTTACAAATACATTTTTAGTTTACGAACCAAAAACTATCTAGTTGCCAGTTTTATTTCTTGCTTACTTTGTCGTCTCGTGCTGGTACATTTACATCGCATTGTTGAGGATGAGGTCACAATATGATTCATTGCAGAACAAAGTTCAAACACATAAAACTACTTTGTAGTTAATGTGACGTCATATTGTGAACTTTGCTCCGTGAAAAAACTCGCAACACTTTTTATGCTGTGATGAATAACCTAATCAACAGAGCACGAATTGCATAGTCATGTAGATTCGTTGAACACGCTCAAGACAAAAATTAGAGCGACTTTTCATCTCGAGTAGTCTGTTACGTGTAAATATATAATTATTTCTATTTTCTGCAATGTGTGCTGTGAAATTTGTTAGAGCATTGGTCGTCTCTCTAGTATTAGTAAACTTCCCTTTACTCTCATAAACAGTCATCTGCTGCAAGCAATCTAAAGCGACAATGTAAAAGCTGTCTCCTCTTGTACCTAATACGTACATGTCATGACAAAACAATAATGAAGTGGTACAATTCAACCCTTTCAGTTGATAGACAGTCGTTCGATAAGATTATAGCCCCTTAATCCAACATCAAGTGGATTAATAGAAAGCGTCGTAAATGTACTAGTATATACTAGAAACTCGATCGCAGTTCACTAGTAAGGGTTATTCGAGAATATCGTCTCCTATTAATTTGTAATAGAATCTAGAAACTTTATCCCTTCGAGTTTCGCTTCGAGACTAGAGAGCCTGGGGAGAGAGAATAAATCGCGGAATTAATTACGTTAGTACGGATTTATGTTTTGTTAATTTCCTTACCGTGTATATGAATTTACTTACGTTTATATTATAATAAGTAATATGGCCTGTAGATTAAATTGTTTATATCGTGTAATCTGTTCGTGGAATAGCTACCTATTGTACATGTTATCTGAGCTTTTCTGTGAAAGCTATACCCATGTATAGTGATAACGAATATACCGATATTATCTGTCTACATAACGTTTTAGTATTTTCAATGTTTTCCATAACAACGTCTGGGAAAAGTGATTTTTCTATAGATTAATTAATGTGATGTTTGTAAACACGCGCATCTTAGCACCTACATTTATATTCTAAACTTAGCATTGTACAAAAGATAAGAAAATAATCTACCAGTACCTACCGTACGGCCCTTGTAGCATATTATATAGGCTTTCTTTTCGTTGCCCTTAACTCTAACCACTCTCAAATCTTCAATGTCTCTTTAGTTGGAGAACCATGGTATGATCAAGACCGCAGTAGGCATCGCCAAGCAAGAAGGAGTGACGAAACTATGGAGCGGCTTGATGCCGATGTTCCAACGCCACGCCATCTACTCCGGCTGCCGGCTCATCTTCTACGAACAGTTCAGGAACGCCTTCAAGGATGAGAACGGGAAGGTGTCGCTCGGGATCGCGTCTGTAGGTGAGGGAATTGTTCACTGAATATTTGTACAGTTTATTATATGGAGAATAAGCACAAATTAAGCATATTCCCCTTGACTTATCGTTTCGGCGCATTTTCCAATCTGGCCCTGGACACCAGCTGACTTCTATCTTATTTATTTTTAACTTAAATTAGACATACTAGATAGGCTATCATTTAGTTACCCTTACTAGGAAGGCAATATTCGGGAAATTCGGAGTAGCAATCTAAAGTTCGAAATTGCTTACACCTGGTTGCATTGTGTGTAAACCACTCCTGATAGCTTAATGTATGTGCTGATTCATTCTCATCCAACTTTTACAGTCGTAATGTTACAAAGTTTAAACGGCTTCTATAGATATTCTAAACGGCCTCGGTTGCTATTAGGAATAATTAGGATCACTTGATACTGAACTCAAAAGGCAAATGTTGTGACATACATTCTCTCGTATACGGCTTCCATCTGGTAGAGCCATCGTACTTTGACCTGAGTGACATAACCAATAACCATCAAAAGAATTACGACGAAAATAGATGTATTCTAATCAACTTATCCATACATCGCTGTCCATACAGTTACTGTGAGCCGTGAGGGCTGCAGGGTAATTGTGTTATCCACTACGTTTACCTTAATTGGTTGCCTATCGCTTCTTTACCTAACGAACGACGCAGAAGCGAATATTTATTGGATCAATTTCTAATAGACACAACTTTATGTAACTTTTTTAAAACTCCTAGACGTCATTTGTGTCATGGTCTAATGACAGACCAACAAACAGACTACAGCAACAACGTTACATAATTCGTACGAAGTCCGGCAGGCGGGCTGGCGGCGGGCTCCCTGGCGCAGCTGATCGCTTCACCCACCGACCTGGTGAAGGTACAGATGCAGACTGAAGGTCGCCGGATACTGCAGGGCAAGCCGCCACGGTTCAAGAACTGCAGGGAGGTGTACAAGGTACTTTATGCTGAGAGCGGGATCTTAGGATTTTGGCGAGGTAAGTAATATCATTTCGTTATGTTATCTTTTTTTTAAGAATTCTCTTTAGATCACACTGGGTTGAATAACTGGAAATTAATGAGAAGACTTCTTACTGATAATATTATCGTATGTGTAATATCGAAGTTAGTACTAAAAGTTTTATGTTGTCTAAACACAAGTCATTCTCGCATTAAGGTTAGGTATATTTGCTTAGCACATGATAGAAATTCTTGTACTCAGTTAAGCTCAAGCATATTGCACTAGGTCTATGCCTTATAGTTGCGGTCATGGTCGAGCTAAAAATACTTACAGACAGATTGACACAGAAGTGACCACAGCTCCATTCAATTGTAGGCTATTCCTTGAACTATGACGCATCGGTTAACCTTTTCATGCGTTGTCACATTAAACGCAGAATGGAGATAGAAAGCCTCACCTAACCCGAATAAAATTAGTTCTTGTTAACGAATTTAAACCTATTTTGAGGCAGCTTATTAACGTTTCACGTTAATTTAAAATACTGGTGATTTCAAATCATTCCTAAAATTTCAAGTCAGCTAGCAAACTAAGGATTTTTAGATAAGTATATCAATAGCGTTTTCTTAATCGTAATGTAACACCAATATTTAAAGACTGTTGCATCTCAAAATCACTATATTTTCTAGGAGCGATACCAAACGTGCAACGTGCAGCTCTAGTCAACATGGGCGACCTGGCAGCCTACGACTACACTAAACAGTTCCTAATGCGGGAGTTCGGCATGGCTGACTCGCCGCTAGTGCATGGCGCAGCTGCTTTCACGGCTGGCTTCGTGGCAGCTGTGCTCGGGACCCCGGCCGATGTGCTCAAGACTCGGCTTATGAACCAACCCGTGGGGCCGGATGGAAGGTAAACCTCGTCTTTATCCTTTATTTAGGGCTTATATTGAGATTTTATTGGTTGGAGAATCTTTTATAATTATTTCTGCACATCGATACGTTACCCCTGTAATTTTATATATTTTTTAATATGTTCATGTATTTTAGTCTGTGTACATTTTATTCGAAGAAATAACTACAGAGGGACTCATATCGACGGTCCCTACGTACAATAACCTAATTGCAAAACGCAAATTTTACAGGAGAGCTGTTTGAAGTTTCAAACACTTGTATCTCAAGTTCTATCAATCGCAGAGCTATGAAATTTTGCACGAAGTCTTTATTTGTTGTCTTTTATGAGAAAATAAAATAAAAACGTTAAAATATATTCATTTTATGCACCATTGGTCACAACCGACGTTTTAGATCGGAAACATTCCGACTAGCATTTACCTAAGTGGTACTTACTGATCTTTACATGGGGGATTGAACAACGATCTAAATTGTAACTGCCTTTTACTAAATTTTACGTTGAGTATAATATTGATTTACGGTGTTTTTCATACTGGGAGCCATGAGGTAAGGGCTGATAATAAAATAAAAATAAATATTTTAAAAACTTTTTTTATTAAATTCACAATAGGCAACCCTTTTCTTCATCATAAAGATATAAAATATTACATAGTAATAATATTGAGCAATCATAATTAGGTACTTGTTGAATATGGTTTCTCGAGAAAAATGTTTCAAGTATACGTCAACACTTCCAAAGAAGGATGATGAAACGGAGATCGAGAAGGATCAAGAAGCATACACGTTAATATGCCTTTACTTAGAATCTCATCTGTATCCGTATGTTCAAAATCTTACTTACGCAAAAGAAGTGTGGGATGCATTGACAATAATTTTTGAAGACAAGGCAATAAATATGCGCATAACTCTGATGAATTGTCTCTTGGATGAGAAGCTGGAAAACCACCGATCTGCTGTCATGAGTCGGGCTCAAAAGCGTAAAGAAATCAATTAAAGTTTCGATGACGATTTGGTTGCCGTGGTACTTTTGCGAGGTATGCCTGATGTTTACCGACCATTACGGATGGCACTAGAGCATTCAGGAATGAAGATTACTTCTCAAAATGTTCGGCAAAAGCTTCTACAAGAAGATAGCGCTCAGAGCTCTTCAAATGATTCCTCGTCGAACTCGGCTTTAGTAGTGAAGAAACAACAGTCAGTATTAAGGCTCAAGTGCTTTTAATGTGGAAAGAAAGGTCATAAGAAGTCCGATTGCCCGATGCTGGACAAGGATGTGGTGCACGCTTACCAACGGCTTCCTAGAAGTCGAAGAAAGTTGCGTTATGGTGTTCAAGTGTTCACTGTCGGTGCACAAATCTGCCCCTCGACGTTTTATCTCGATAGTGGAGCCTCGACACACATGAGTTTTCAGAAGCAGTGGTTTAGAGACTTTAAGGTTACTGATAAGAATGTTGTGACGTGTGCAAATGATGATAGAATGTCAAGTGAAGGCAAAGGTGATATTATAGTTAATGTGAAAGGAGCTTTGTTAACTGTAAAAGATTGTTCCTTTGTGCCTGGCTTGAAAGTTAATCTTTTGTCAGTATCTAAGTTGGCACAGAATGGATGGAGAGTTATTTTTGATTCTGATGGCTGTAGGATGTTTCACCTATCGATAAGCGAGATAACGAGTAAACTTGTGGTTACTGCTAGTGAAGTCTCAGGTATCTATAAGTTGGATGATTGTTTTGCTATTGTAGATGGTGCTTTGGCTACGGTTCAAGTTGAAGACTCGTTGGCACTTTGGCATCGTAGATTAGAGCATGTAAACTTGAATGATTAACGGAAGTTGCCTAACATCGAGGTTGGAGGTAAAAGTGTAATGGAACCTTGTGCTGCTTGTATAAGAGGTAAGGCACATAGATTACCTTTTCCAAAGGGTGAAGCAAGGCGAGCAAAAGACAAACTCAGTTTATTACATGCTGATTTGTGTGGTCCCATGTCGGAACGTTCTTATGGTGGAGCTCGTAACATGTTCATAATAGTAGACGATTTCACTTGTAAATTTCTTTCTCAGGGAGAAGTCTCAAGCTTTGAACTTTTTCAAAGACTTCGTGAGGCATGTGGAGAACGAAACACGTCTGACAGACCCAGACAGTATTGAAGATGCGAAGGAGAGCTCAGACTCAGCAGATGTGGATACAGATCCTTGTGTTGAATCTGTGGAGCCTGCGAATTCAAATGAATCTGATGCTGAACATTGTGATACAAGAGTCAGAACAGTAAGTGTGAATATCGAGGAAGAGCCTAGGTATCCTCTGAGGAATAGGCTTCGTAGCTCACAAAGTGAACTATATTGCTACAACAGTACATGCAAGTTAGAGGAAGAACCACGTTCGTACAAAGAAGTCCTTCGAAGACCTGATAGCCATGAGTGGATAGCAGCAATGAAGCGGGAGTTGGAGTCCATGAAGGAGCACGATGTTTGGAAGGTGATTGAGAAACCCCCTGGAGCCAAAGAGAAGACGTCGGTTGTGGCGATTCCAATATTTCTACTATACCTGAATCTGACAGTATTTTATCACTCAGCAAATTTGAAACTAATGGAGCTGAGGGTGGCGTAGGACTCATTTTTGAATGGATTTGAGCCACAGCTTCAATCGATGTATCTTTTCCCAGATCTGAGTGTTCATCTTTTGATGCTAGCGAAAATGGACCCGAAAAAAATAACAAAAAGTAACGTAAAATAACAGAAATGGTAATTACTTACATTTTTAATTTAATATTCGCGATGTAAAATAACTTAACCTCTCGAGCGCCCCAACGTCAAAATTCAAATATACCGTTAAGCGTCCAGGCCAAAAATGGCGCGCGAAATTGAATTGGCGGTTGGCGTTTAAGCGCCAATTCCGTCATATTTTAATACTAACACCCTAGTCATACCTTATATATTTGAAATCTACATAAAATTTGCTATAGATTAAAAAAATAAACCACAAATAATATTTGATAGTGGTAGTACAATAGTCGGTTTAATCTGAATATTGTGTGCTTTAGGCATGTGTTTGAAGAAAGTCTAATAAATATTTTTAGGCAAAATAAATAATATGACGAAAGGTCTTATCGTGTAGTTAATGAATAATGACATTAAAATCCAACTGTAAAATATACTCAAATCTTTAAAATTAGTTAAAAAAAGGATTTACAATATTGGTCATAAAGGAACATGTCGTTGGGTCAGATGTTGTTTAAGGTGCTCTCTGGCCTATATCAACCACTTATTCAAGTGTGTGCATTAGATCGTCGTCTCATTTCATCAGCTTCAATGTCAAATATGTTTGAAAGGGATAAACATAGGTTTAGCATTTCGTTTTTACGTTTTTTTAATGTAAGATCGTTTTGCCGTACCACGGTGGCGGGGCGCTTGACGGGGGTAGAACATTCAACCGTGACACGGTGGCCGGGCGCTTGAGAGGTTAAGTGGCAGTTACTTAAAACAGTAGTATATGTTCTCCCACGTAAAAACACTTCTGTAACACTTAAGACTTTTTGATTCAAAACATTCCCAAGTAAAATAACGTAACTACCAAAAGCGACTAATTACGTCGGAATTGAATAAAGCTTGTTTAGATTACCAAAAAAGTAATTTAAGTTGATAATGTAATTAAAAATATACTTTTTACTGACTAATAATTAAATTTAAAGAAGTTACAATAAAATAAAACGTCAAATTCAGCCTACCTGATGATATTTTGATGGTTTTACCTTTATCTTTTACATTTTTCATTTTCTTTTTTGCGCGAGCGCAACAAGTCCGCATGTGGGAGTTACGGAGGAGGCGCGCGGGGGTATTGTTGACTTGCCAATGTAAAATGTCTTAACTCTCACTAGTGACATTTTACATTGGAAGTGTTGTAGTTCTGGGGTTTGTCGAGTGTTGATTTAGGGTAGAATTAAAGCATTTTTACTAAATTTTTTTTAATCAATCGAAAGTGTATGACCCCCGGAAGGTCACGAAAACAAAAAAGACAAATCCCGTAAGTACCACTTGAGGGAATGTACGTAGGGACCGTCGATATGAGAAATGTAAGATGTCAATTTAGAAAATCGTTAAAGTTATCTTAAATCTATTAAAATAGAAATATCAATTTATCGTTAATAAATGAATCACGAAACTACTTAAGACACTGTAAGCTATTAGAAAATCGTAAGGTTTCATTAAATTGATATTGGGGACCGTCATGTAACAGTTGAAAGGCTTTCACTAATCACGAGTTCTTTGGGCTTCTCGGCATAAAGGCGACGGCCGAACGTCCTGGTAATATCACCAATAGTTCAATATAGTTCATCTAATTTTCATTAACTATGTAAGATAATATGTTTATGGATCATAATGTTGCATGTATATTATTTCCTTGACTTTAATGCTATAGAAAACGCTTGCTTGTAGGTATATCTGAAGGCCCTATTTTGAAAATGTTCAAATCTCACGAATAAAGCCTTTTGTCAGTCTGCATTCTGAGTACTTAGTAGCGTAGCAAGACCCTCTTGTGCCTGGGGCTTAGCCTATCATAAGCACATGACCTAAACACAATTTACCCTCGAGGGAAATACGGGTGTTATGTTAAGTCTACCTCCCTTGTAGAGATGAAGGCTTTACATACAAATTCCCTTATGTTACTATATGACATACATTTATAATTCGAATATTATATTTTATCACGGGCAAATAATGTCAGAGAACACTTTAAATAAGTATCTGTTTACTCAAGCATCTGCCCGCAACTTTGTACTCGTAGAAAACTGTAGCTTTTACTCCGTATTCAAATGTATTCCATGTAAATTTTCAGACAGCCAGCCCGCTAGCAAAGTTTAGATTTATAGTACTTGTACGTAGGTAGATGTAGAGTACAGATGACGTTGATTCCGAACAGCTGACCACACGTAAGTTAGAGAGAGTAGGAGCGAAAACGTTGCGTTGTCTATTTATAGGTGCAAATAGTGAATAGGTAGGTATTGTTGGTAATGAGAGTACCGAGTGGCGGTCGAGGTCACAGGAAAGAGGTCAAAGTCGTCGCCACGCGCAGGACTTAGGCGCACGCTTCAATAGTTCACATTACGAGTTACCACTGAAATGAATGAATGCTTTCAGATCAAGTCTTGCTTATGTGACTTGTTTCAGTTTAGCTTTTGCTTGGGTTATCTGTAGCTTAAATAATTTAATGGATAGATACGTGCGTTTGTGCATGTTGTTATCATGAAATCATAATTCTATCCAACTGGATTTACTTTGATTAATTGGTTCACTGCACCTTTACTTACTAATTTTTACGTTAATAATACCTTTACATATACGGATTTCTTCATATATTCTCATCAAATATTACGTATTTTTTAGTGACATGAGTAACATTTCAGAGAATTTGAATTATTCCGTTTATCTTTCCAGGGGTTTGATCTACCGAGGCATGATCGACTGTCTTCAGCAATCAATAAAGAACGAAGGCATCTTCGCGATGTACAAAGGCTTCCTACCTCTCTGGATGAGGCTCGGACCCTGGGCGCTGATCAACTGGATCGCCTTCGAGAATATCATGCTGGCCATCGGTGGACATTCGTTTTAAACACATAGAGGAATGTTCTAGATTTTTTCAGGCACATAATGCGAATTAGGCTAGCGTTATACCTACTTAGTAGCCAATTAGCCATACACATAACGAATAAGTGGTCTGGGTAACTTAAATTAAACACGTCCCAAGTTAAAGAGATGTGAAGATATTTTGGGACCCCTCAGGTAAAATCAATCGATTTGACTCACGGATACGTTTGATGACCTAATTTACCTCGTTAACCATATTTTGTGATACTTTACTTGCACTTATTCGTTACGTGTACGGCTCTATTTTTCTGCAATTTCGGACGATATAACCATATAACAAAAATTAGCAGTTATGCTCGAATTCCTAGTTATTGCTTTGTGTTGAAGAGTTGCGATAGTTGAAAAACCCTAGAATTAAAATGCTGTTTGTCCTAAAAGTACCTATGTGCTTTATATCTACATCTACGTTTGGTTATGTGGTGATGTCGTCCGACCGGCGCCGCTCGGTCGATGCCGGATTGAGTTCACGCGACTCGCATTTCCCTCTACAAAGTAAAGAACAAATTGTGCAACCCTGTTTTAGCAAAATGTCTGGCGAATGAAAAATTAATTGCTGACGCTTATATAAAATAGATGTTTAACTATATTTTACCAATGTTGAAACATCAGATTCTGTTTTAAATGATGTAAGAAAGCCCCAATTAATCGGTTATTTGACTTACAAACTATTGATCCCCTTAACTAAAAATACCTAAGTAGAATCGGTTTCATTCTGAATTACAAACAGTGTTCTATTGTATTTATCTTTTATACATAGTTACCACTACACTTTGTACAATCTCACGACCAAAAGGTCATAAGCCTTATCTACTTGATCAAACTATATCGAAGATAGTTTGATACAGTTCTTACTCTTTGTTAGGGATCTAGACCGTCTGGGTTTTCATGTGTTTTTAAAAGAAATTACCTTCGAAAATTTTGGAGTGTACTGCCGCATAATGTCGCAGTCTTTAAGTGACCACGAATTACTGTCTAGAGCTGAATATACAGTTTGAAAACCGCCTCTGGGATACCTAAATGAAAATAAAAACTTATCAAGATGAAAGTTATAATATCTATTAGTTATAAAGATTCGTGATCGCTCTACAGATTTGCAGGAATAATGGAGGGTATTTACTAAAAATGAGCAATATGAATACCTCACTAAGTTTGTGTAAAACCTTATAATAAAGCTAGGGTACTTACCTAAACAAATATGAAATTAGATAGTTAAGTATTAGTTGTTTGAAAGTTTGGGACAGTAGATAGAAGTAGGTAGTAAAAGGCGAAATTGTTTGATTATAAATCTTTTATTTTTGTTAATAATTTATTTAATTTTAAGGACATTGTTCGTGTATTTCACGTTTGAGTTTAGCGCCATCTGTGTGTGCACCGCACAAATAAAATAAATCATAAAAAAAATATTTAATATCACGTTAATAAATACATTATATAGAAATAGTACAAGTTAGATGTCTGTCTGTAATAGTTATTTCTAGACTTATGTTTTTGTATCAATACATATAGGTAAAAGTGACTTAACAGTTTACAACGAAGCTTGCACAATGATAATAAAACGGTACTTATATATTCACAAATAAATGTACTTATTTACTGTTGCCAAAGGTGCTATTATCCCTAACTTAAGTAAATCATTGCGTTCACAGTAACGAATAAATAAATATAATGTTGCTATGTGGATACTATATAAAGACACCTAGATCTTACATACACTTTAGAAATATTAAGATGGTTTTAAATTCATTGGCATTTTTTATTCATATGAATCGTTATAAAATCGTTAGCCTAAATTCCAATATTTTAGACGTAAACAAATCACTAAAAGTCAAGTATAGTAATCATATTGTACCTAATCTAATAAATATCTATAAAATCGTGATAATATTGACAATAAATCATAAAATTATGTACCTACCTAGTTTGAGAAGTATTTCAAATGACAGGGTAGCAGTTTTTTTTGGCATGTATCAAGAAAAGATGCCAATGAATTGAAACATCATTTAGGTAGTAAGCAAAAGAATAAAAAATAGCTTTGTATGCGAAAAATGTATTTATTGTTAGCTGGTTGAAAGACATTTGTAAGTTTGGTCAGTGTCCACACGGTGCCTACTCAAATAGTTTAAATATGTGATATAAAGCAAAATGTAATCGATACAAACTAGATAGTGTTTAGAAGTAGCTTTACTGTCGTTAACCGGTAATTGTTAAAATTGTGATGTTATTATTTAATAAATTATTATAATTGTTGATTCGGCTGTGTATTTCTAAATCCATTCCAAACATTTTTGTTGCCGTGTTCTATAAAACTTACTCGTTTTGTGATTTTGTTGTTAGTAATTCCAAGTTGATTTTATTGTAGTTGAGTTTCTGATCTGAACTGAGCATTTAGGATAATTGTTTAGGATATTTGGCGGAATTGTCAAAATTGCAAGACAAAACCAGACAAAAACAGATACAAGGTAACGGGCAGCTAGCGCCATCTAGTCTAGTTATTCAAACGTAAATTATTGATGTATTTAAAAATAACGCTGTTATTGAATGAAGTGTATCTTCAGATGGAATATCGTAGCGTACATATAACCAAGAAAGGAGACCTGGAACCATTGAGCGGCGAGGTATCTATGTGGCAACGTTAAACTATCTTTGCAGGATGCAGTGCAGCAGACAGTCAAGTGTATAACAGAAAGAAAGCTTCCTTCGGAGCTTAATTAAAATTTCAGTCTCCAGTCGCGGTTTCACTTGTCGATCTCGCTTGCGAACCGCCACCTTTAAAAGTGCTATATATTCGCTTCATGGTGCGTCTTTCATGGCCGGTTTCGTCACTGCCACTCTAAGGACGTACGTTGATGTACCTACTCAAGACGCGACTCATGAATAGTATAAGACGGGATGGAAAGTAAGCTTCAGAAAAAGTTCCTCCAAAGAATCTATGTTTCAGGACAATATTTCAAAGATGCAAAATTAATCAGTTCAGCTTCGCATGCTTGAACTCTGACATGCACATCTTCGTAGAAAATCAAACTATCAACATTAAAATTAACTCATAAATTACTTTATCTAGCTGTTGAAGTTTCAATTAAAAACACATTTTTTTCAAAGGTCACACCAACAAAAAAGTTATGGGCTGTATTCAAGACGTAGGCATATTTTCATTGTACAAGGGCTTTACACCGGCGTGGCCTAGGATTAGATGGGCGTTGGTTTATTGGGTTACCTTCGAGAACATCATGCTAGCCGTCGGCGGCAAGTCATGATATTGAATTTTGATTCCTTTGATATAATATGTACTTTGTCCTTGTAACAGCCGCCCGCCAGTTAATATTACATTCACATAACTACCAATAATCAAACCTAAAATAGAAAGTGAATCATTTGTAATACAAATTATAATTGCGTTACTAATCGATGTTTTACCGCTACACGTTTCTAGAAACCGTACATATTGAGGCATACGCCGCGTAACACAATAAAACTTCCAAATATAATATTAAATTTATTAGTAAAAAATATTATACATCTTCCACAATATTGGAGAATCATAACTTAAATTATTTAAATATTTGATTATTATAGATTATAGCACTTCCGATTTATTGAAACTTGCCTTTATGCACTTACTCGTCACTAGTATAGCTATATAAGCACAATGTTGGGCACGTACTATCGGATCTATGTGTACCGAGCAACGACACGTCGCCAGCTGACCACTCACAACATGCGTACTGCACACATGGTACAGAGCAGGGTTACAGAGCTGTACCACACTTATACTATAATTACACACAGTTTAAATGCTTCGATGAAAGGGAAATTGTTTAAACGATATAGTAAAACATGCACGGTCAACATTTACTTCTTACAATTACATTACGTGACCGCGTACCACTAACGATCTGCCCTACGGATTACCTCGACTCGAGTTCGTCAGTTACCATTAAAATTCTATCAATTATGTTTCCATAAATATAGTAATTTTGGGTACAATACAATAACAAAAATAAATATCTACATTGGATCAACGATCACTCAAAGTTTTTATTAATTTCAAGTCTTGACTAAATGTTAAACGCTAACTAAGTACAATGACACTGCCGAGCGCCGAGTGCCACGATGTTACCTCCTCCTGAACCTCCTGATCGATCTATCGCGATTACGCCTAGCCTCCAGCAGCCACCAGCGACACTAGAGGCCAGCGGCCACCTCGTCGCCCTTACTAATATATTGAATTACTTTACGTTAAACATTTTAGACATTCGCATTTATTACGATTGGTAAATAGTAAAAATACGTACAGGTAACGAATTTGCGTCAAACTAACACGTCCAAAGCTATCAAAAGCATGATGTTACAACATATAATATCGTTATATAAAATACATCGCTCACTATACACTCCGTTCGTTCATAAAACCGTCAATATATAAAATAATTCCCGACTGATATCATTATTCGCGGCATTATAAATTGTGCGTAACACAAACCGTACATAATTCTAACGAGAGCTAAGCTTTTGGAGGACACTATTTATATTCTACATGATTACTGTACCAGATTATACAATGTTGTATATCGATAATAAACGAAATAAGATTCAAATACATGTAAACCGAACTTAAAATTAGCACTTAACTAACATATAAATGGTAAATATTTTAATAATGAGCATTAAAGACTAATACAGGGATAAATAATGGTCATACTTTAAAAATCACATCAAATAAGAAAATCTATATACTTGTGGGGAGTAGTCAGTGTACAACTGAGTTGATCCCTTTCACCTTTATTACTAAAACGTATATTTCAAAAAAACTACAAATAACATTCTGGCACGTTTTCGAGGATAAAATATTTACTCTCATCAAGCGCTTGTCACAATATAAAAATGAGAGGACAATAAATTCGTCACAGAACAATGAATACGATGAACACGACACAAACTTTTGTACTACCAAATTACATCTTACGGTATTGCAAAAACAAGGCAGTTCCAACACGCGAGTAAAATGGACAGATATACGATTACGATCCGCGATTATTGTTATCAAATATTATATTAAAACCATCGTAATCAAACAGCTGTAGGACACTAAGCACCA
The DNA here is from genome assembly GCF_050436995.1 of Anticarsia gemmatalis. Lineage (NCBI taxonomy): Eukaryota > Metazoa > Arthropoda > Insecta > Lepidoptera > Erebidae > Anticarsia > Anticarsia gemmatalis. The sequence continues at coordinate 5,236,389 of NC_134752.1, forward strand.
TATACTCGTCAAAACATTATATAAAAATCAAACATCAACCGAGCGAGACATTGATGACACTCGGTGGCTTGGATATTCAATAACTCCAGTTATACTAAGAGCGCGTAAAATCGCTAATTCGACACGACATGCACTAGTAAAACCAAGAAAACTATAACGTTTTCATGCGATAGCTTTACTTATATTAGTTGAATTTCGATGTAATGTTTAGCGCGAGTTATTGATATGATGATGGTGCGCTAACGCTAGGTGTGATCAACGTCCGCCGGACGAGCGGGCGGGAGAGAGGCGCGGGCGCGGGGCACTATGAGTGATACGCTGTCACGTACGATGCTGGGAACAGGCCGCGGCGGTGTGCGATCTCACCCTGCAACACAACATCACTGATATTAGGTACATCTCTGATACGAATTATCACAATCCTCTTAAATTCGTTAGTTTCCAGTAGATGTAACGCACAAGGCAGAATGTAACATATATTCGTTGGAAGCACATTTCATATTCGATTATTTGGCACATAGGCGCAGACCGTAGTGGTCATCGCAATGGTCTGCGCCTGTGCACAATAATCGAATATGTAATGTTACGCCCATTAGGAAGAGGTGAGTGATAGTAGAGAGGTGTGAGGTAGACGCAACTCTCTCGTGCTACCATAACATCAATCTACTCATTCCATCAGCCTACGTATGACATCTTGAATGATAGATCAATAGGAAATAGCTAATAAAATAGCTTGAATAATCTTGTTTAAACTGATATATAGATGAATACATACCTGCCACCAATGCTGGTCTGAGCGGTCGGTGACGGTGATGACGTCACCACGTCTAAACTCCAGCTCACCAGCCTCCTGCGGCGTGAAGTCGTACAGCGCCTGGACCAGCATCTGTAATACATTGCAACACAACATATTAGTATAACATATTCCACATCACCGGTCACGAAGCAATCGCTGTAGCCGATATCGGGTGTGAAGCAACATCATAATCATCATCACAATCACCTTAGTTCGGCTTGGTCCCTACTGATGACACGTTCTCACTATTCGTTATTGCTTTTTTAATTGAGAACAACAGGGCACCCGATACTTTCAGTATTCGAAGACTGATGATAAAATGTAAAATGTATTCATTTTCTTTCAATAATTCGACAATAGCGAAATTGTTTGTGGTTTGAGTAACATAAAAACGTAACGTAGTGGTCGTTTGATAAAACCCAGCGCTTTAATCCATTCACATAAAATATGATACCGTGATCGAACGCTGTAAACTTCCAAAAAGTTACCCCATAGAAAATGCCGAAATCAAAAGTAAAACGTGCCCTTTTTATTTTTTTGACATTAAAAAACAACAATCTCAAAATTGATTTACTTATTGGAAGCTTTAAGGAGTAGTGAAAATGCGCCAAGAACAAAATTATAACAAAAATGTATGTGTATGATAACGAACATTTAACATAAACCCCAGACTTAGCACGAATGCAACATTAAACTGAGATATGTTATGTACTTGTTGCGATTGATATTACAGTTCCCGACTTTTATTGACTTTTAGAACGGTTTGATAGTGCAAGGTGGCCTTATCTTAGCGGCTTGGAATGTTTACGATATACCTGATATAACTCAACATCTGAGAGAAAAAAGACAACGTATTGTAGCACTTATTGTCCTTTATTTATTATAAAAGTAATATAATAAACAAATTGACAACTTCTTCCAAGACTGATGCTGATAGTTATGATGTGCATTGAGCCGTGCTTAGCCTATAGGTATGATGTCTTTAATCAAACGTAAATTCATATAATGTTATTTCCGATCTCAAATCAACATAAATTCAATTTAACATTCTTCGAATTTTAAAGTATGTAAGGGCCCATTTACAGACTTTGATCACTCAATTACAGAATGCAGTGCAATCGTATGAAATGTGAATTCATTTCCAGCCGTATTTTTCTCATTCTCTCTCATTTTCTATGAAGATTTTTTAAAGCAAAACAAATTTATTTTTGTGCACACCGATCACCGACACAGATCCCTGAATTAAATGCTTTTAACGGAGCTAACTTGCGACTCATAATAATAAAATATATTATATTTAAAAACCAAGAGAAATATTCCTTGTACATGTGAATATGTTTTTTCTGTTTAAAGCTTTGCTTCAGATTACGTGCTGTGATGCCGCCAGGCTAACGGCTGGTTATGCTTGCATCAAAATGAGTGCGAAAATTCGTATGTCCATAAATGTGCCCTTAAACACTCTCACGTAGAACATTAAATATTATCTAACACTAATTAACAGACACAATTCTAAATTAAACAAATTATAGAAAGGAAATCAAGAATAGATGAATGACAAAAACAAAGAAAATAGGAGAATATTGAAATCCAAGCCATATAATAATACGGCTTACTTTGCTGCTACATGACCCAAATACATAAGTATTTTATGGCGAATCCTTTTTTTTTAAATTTTCTAGAGGTGAATAAAGTAATTCTAATTTATATTCTTAAAATAGCGTCACTATCTTGTGGTAAAAATATTACGTACTCGTCACTTTGACATCATCCGTTCTAATTAAAATTTATATTTTAATACCTAGAGGAAAATTATTACAAAGTTTTGTCAAGTAGGTATTACTTTTATAATAATTTTCGAGGTCGATTAAAATAATTGAGAACCACTTATATAAATCATACAAATAATTTGTTATTGCTTTTACAGATTGACCACAGGCATAGTGATTGTTTTAGCAACCTTCAAATGCAATAGTCACGTCGCTGAAGTTCGAGCATACCGGAGCCTAAACGTGGGTTTATCCTCCCTGATCATTGTTCTATAATGAATTTCCGCTTAACGCCTAAATAAAACTAATTAGGTACAGCCAGCGGCCAAATTATGTAATACTGTCGCATTTGGACTAGGTACTTTGAATAAAAATATCAATGATTTTATGGTCATTAGTCAAAAAACAAATCTTCAACAATTATAAAATTACTTTGAAGTTAATAATACAAAAGTAATTTCACTTTTGTAATTGATAAAATGTTTCTGTAATTTCACAAATTTTAAACTAATTTATTACATTTTAAATGTTTTTTAAAAATAATAAAAATAGTTTTTGAAAATATGACAATTTATTAAAATGTTTGACCGCTGACTGTACCTGGTATCTACAATAAATGTTCACCATTTATTATAAACATCGAAAACTCGGTACGATGGCCTTGCATGAATAGTATTTAGGTAAACGTTGTTTGTACAAATTCGAAACCAAATAAAGCCATTAGCTTAACGAACTGAGTACACAGCGGCGGTAGGTGGCAATTACGAAAATTAATTGAAATCATTCAATTAACTAAGTGTTGCAGTAAATTAGCGGACGGTGTGAATAACTACGTCAACATTTACGTGTTATATCTTCGTTTAAGATATAACTTCTTTATACATAGCGTTCATTTACGTCTGCCAAGAAATACTAACTTTCTAGCTTAATTAAGCATTGTGTGAATTATTCTGTGTGCAGATAAATTACACCTAGACACTCCTCGTATTACAAAAACAGGCCATTAATGTCCGACAGCTGGGCAAGGGTCTCCGTCCGGAATAAGAGAGGAATTAGGCTATTATAAGTAAGGTATTTTAATGCCATATCGGCCGGTCTTAATATATTATTATGTAAGCAATAAAAATACTTTGCTTTTGTAACAGTACAGTAAAGTAAAAGCTTCATCATGAATGGTCTTATGTCAAATACATCCATAAAAGTCACAGTTCCCAATTATCATTTGCGTCAAACAAGTGGTTAGTTAAGGATAACTTATTCCCACATCATATTAGATTCGCTAACGATATAGAATTTTGTGAGGAAAATTGCCACCGTTCTGTTTGCTTTTATGTACATTTAAATATGACTCATGTACGGGGATACCTATCCTTAAAATGCACATAAGGCTTCTGTCTAATTTTAATCACTCTGCAGCCTAAATTGTAGACCCTATTCTTTTTAAAATACAGAAGAAGTACACAGAGAAGAAAAAGTAATAACAAAAACAAGAAACAGAGTAACAGAATAAAATATACAATTATTTTTAAACAACATAACATTGAAATTCGAATGAAACATTCAGAGAACATTTCATTAGAATTTTAAATAAGTACACCTTATTTTATAAATGACAACAGACACTATACTTAAATATTTACCGTTAATCCTTACTAGGTTAGGCCTGGAAAAGTTAGGTGATACTAGGCATGGGCATATCCAGGAACAGGGTTATGGGGGTCCCTTCCCATGAGGTCAGATTTGACCATAGTTACTTTAGTTAATTACGGGTAACCCCCTGAAACCATACCGGTTATGCCCACACAAGTGACAAAAGCGTCATTAAACAATAATCTAGTGTCTAGAACAATGTTTGTACTCTTATTTGTTGCTGTACAGGGTGAGGTTATGGGTGATATCTCTCAAGCCTCGTAAAGCTATAGCAATGATGCAACTATTCAAAATGCTGACGGAATCACAACACAACGTGGCCGTTGTGTTCGTATGTGGTAGTGCAGAGGGTGTAATATATTGCAGAATATTTGTGGACCTCAATCAGATGATAATATTGTATCGATAGTACCGTAGAAACGGGTTACATTCGTCGGCAAGGCTAGAAAATAAAGTAAATCGTAATATGCGATTTTTTTATTTGTAAAAGCTGACAATGTATTTGTTAATCAGCATTATTGGTGCATAAGTTCTTCGTATATATTTTTAAATACAATATATAACTTTTGCCGGCCAAAGTAATACGCTTCTACGGTAAATAAAACCTGAACTCAACTCTGGCAAGTGGGTCAAATAGATTCTTAATCTGACCTAAACACGTCAACTTTAAAAACTAGTTCCTGTAAATTCCTATCAAAATAAATAACATAATAAATGTCATCAGATACGAGGTCTGATGCAAATTCATAAAGATCCTTTAGTTAATTTTTAAGACAAAGGTTTAAAAGAACTTTGTTCTTAGCTGACCTTCTTGGTCTAAGGAATATTGAAGACTGTGATTCGGTACGAAACAAGAGAGGTGAGAAACACACCCACTAAGAAGAAAATAAATACCGAAGAAGTTCTATTTCACCGTAATATCCACCGATAGGCTGAAATACGGGAAAAAAGTCCAGGAACAAGAATTCAAAATCGGAGGAAGAATATCAGATTAATCTCCAAATCAATACCAGGCAACTTTCCTACTAGTCCACCTAAAAGCATCCTAAAATAAATTAAGTGGATGTTACCCCTTACAAAACATATTTTACCTCTTTATTATAATGACGTGCGATGCCCCCATATAGATTGGAATTTCCTACACAGCGCGAAAACTTGTATTAACATTACTCTTTCACTTTCCTCATTTGCGCTCAACGCTTTGAAATTATACAACCAAATACACCAGTCGTATGAGTCACGATAATATAGTCAGTAATCATTCAATGAAATGCAATGGCCCGTTAACTCGCCGTGGGAAAACTTCAGGACACAATTGTGGTACATAATCTACATTTATGTACACGAGTGTAAGGGAAATTAACGACAAGTCATAATTCGGGAGTCAAACTAATCCGGCAACCTTTGTTCTAACTTTGGATTTTAATTACTCCTATCTTTTAATTTATAGCGAAGGAAATCATCACTGTTCGTATGACTTCTCCATATTATAGCAGAGTTCTGAAAGAAATCTGTGTACGCGACGAAATACCATTAATTCCCAGCCGTGTTGGCTCTAGTGAGGTCGAAAACGAAATAGACAACCGAAGTGAACTCAATATTTGGCAAAAATTAGGTCACTAGTTCGTCTCGTTATTGACAAACAAACGGACAGATGGTTTAGTATTTATGTTTTGTGTGGAAACCGCGCACATCACTCATTAAACTTGTTAATTTACTACAATTATTTTATGATCACCGTCAATTAATAACCTTCGGTTCTTTTCCCAAGGCCCGTCCTTCATATCAACCGACGTTATAATTACGGTTTTATCATGAAAACACGTCACAATTTAGTTCTCAGAAATGGAGCTGTAAAAGACCGAAAAAGCCAACATGTGATAGTCAGCATTCGTGTGTTGTTTTTAAAGGGTTTACGTTATCTGAGAACATATTTATCTCTCACAATTTCTTTATTTTATTACCAAATTAAATATGAACGGTGTTCAACATGTTTTCCCTTCTAATTAATTTGAAACGAATAAAAAAAGTAGTAGAATATATTAACGGAGGCGGTATACTAACTCGTAATCAAAGATCAGTTTAGTTTTGACCGGGTTATTTTGGTTGTATCAGGGTCAGCGCGGCCGCACTATTTACATAGTTCAGTTTCACACAAATGTATTGAACGAGTATAAATCGCGCTAATGGAAACGGGGCAAAAGGGAGTTTTCCTGGTATCGTTTTCTTTTACATATAAAAAATGATTTCGTCATAGACGAGTCATGTTTGTAGCCCAATGTTTGAATTAGATTCCACATTTGAAGGTGGAAATCGATAATATGTCGACTGAAATTGGAATTCGGTATACGCACTTGGCTCACTAAACCCTCCCTTATGGCCACATTAACTTCAAATTATGTTGATGCAACGATTTATGTGAATGTGAGGTAGGTAGTTTCCGACGTATTGAAAAAGGCCTACTGGTAGTCTTAAACAACATAGCTTAGAGGTATTATGATCATTAGCTTTTTTAAAACAAACATTATTAAATTGTTCTGAGTCGCTTAGTTGCCGCAACCGGTAAAGAATGGGCGCTAATATCTGATAATATCTTTTCTCAGGCTATTACACAAGTGCTTTGCGCAATAGCTTAGGGTACATAGAAACTAATGCCCCAGAATAAAATAGCAGCGACTGGTAATATGTAGGTATGAATATCGAGTAAAACCCCTTTTTGCCGCATTCGTAAATACGCAATACGTATGGCGCGTTAAACGCTTCATCTTACGATTGTCATGCTCATTGAACCGTTTTATTGTATGTGAAAAATAATTCGATATCTTAAGTTCAATAAATAAGCATGCTGATAATATTGAAAAGGAAAAAGCTGGTGACGATTCGAATTAAACAATTCCAATACGAACACTTTTCTCCACAACATAGAATATCAGTACGGCAGAAGATATAAGGAGTTTTATACCGACTACTCATCTAGGCTACCCTTGTCATTGACGTAAAACCCGTGACGCAAGCACGTCGAAAACAACTGAACTCAGTTCTATAATTTGCTATCTTTTCCAGGTCAAGTTTACTAGAAAACCAATTTGATTGGTCGTGACAGAGACGATTAACCAAAATAGACACTACTAGCCTATTACGAGAAGAAAATTGCAATGTGGACCATAACTTACATTGTTGACCAAATATCATGAAGAATGTGCTCGACAAAACACTATCAAGCTTTATGTACAATTCAAACTGAATAGGCTATTCAGAGTAAATGAAGCACCTTTGTGGTAGTTGATAAAGAAGATTCAGCTTACCTCTTCGGGCACCACATCCCTGAGCTTCACATCCTGAAGACGGCTCACGGATGCAGTACGGTGATAGTCGACCAGCTCGTTCAAAGAGTTGAACTTCACTACCCACAGGAAGAACTTGCTGGAAGCATCCCGAAGTACTTTGAAGTGTTGCACGCCATCCGGACATCTGAGAACAAATATCGATCGGTATGAGAGCCATCCAACGACTAATAAAATATTTGTATAACTAATTGAGTCACGACGTCACATAAATACAACGTCAATGAAATTGTTGGTTCTGTAATAATATATCAGAATGTGTGTGTTACCAATGAGTTTCTTATTAGATACAGGATGGCTGATGTAATGTTGCAGAATTTAGTTTACTTTTTCCTGTTATCATTGAAGTTTAGTGTTTTACGTTACATTACGTCGATCATGTAGGCAAAAGTTAGGCGAAGTATGTAAGTATTTGAAAAAAACCCGTGAGACTTATTACTTGACAGCGTCAAGATGATTTGTAAAGTCTGCTTCAAGGGTCTGTCTTCACGAGCATTTAAGAAAGTTTGACATGTCTAAATACGGAGACGTTTACAAAACAGTTTATTTACCTACTTTTTTAAACATACATTTTTAAAATATTTTTGGTATACGTCTATCAAACGGTATGTTTCAACTCAAATGAGGCCCCGTTCCAAAACCTATAGCCCAAAACTGGTTTCAGCGCAATCTCCGTACCGCTGATTCATACTATTTGACAGGGAACTGGTTTTAAATAGAGAAAACTTCACAATCGTTATGAATGTTTTCTTACATTTATATATTTTTTACACGCACTGATTTTCTCAGTACTTTCTAACTTGCTTACTTTCGTGCAGACAACAAAGTTTATGATTTTTTGCAGGTTAAAATATCTCGTTGATTACATTCTCATTCGTCTTCTTTCACACGTAGCAACATTCAGTAGACGGGGTAAATGATCGGTTCAATAGCATAGGTCAAGGATGTCTGCGTGCGAGCCTAACATATTCATATTAGTCTGCTTAATTCGTCTAACAATGCAACGGATATAGACGCTAGAGTAAACGAACACAACATCTTGGTTTGTTATAGGCGTCCCAAATTCTAGATACTAATTCCTGGAAAATCGAACATAAAAAAACTAGCCGCATAAAGCGCTTAGGTTCAATACCAATACAGAAAATCTATGTTATAGGTACATATAAATCAAGTTATCTATCGTTATGGTAACAGTACTGAGTTGCTGAGATGAATATGACTAATACATGCCAAGACAGAATCAAGACAAAATAAAACGTCGCCATGTAGTAGTGAGTCATGGCGCGCTCCCGAGGCGCGAACCTTATTTTTTATTAACTACCAATTTAAACTGTAATGAAATTGTTTGTTGTGCGTCACCTCATGTACCACTTAACTATTGACTTATTGATCATTTGACAATAAGCTTATATGGAAACAAGAGTCGAGTATGTGACAATGTGTTTGCAGATAAATGAGAAACTTTTTGATCACAACTCTCGACGTAGGAGTAACGAAATAGGAAGCTATCATAAAGTAATTAAGTTTAATATTACATATTCATATATGTCAGATTAGAAGCTAGCTTAAATTTAAATATGGCGGGCGGATACGTATGGACAACTGGATTTGGCGCGAAACAAAATTCTATGTGAGAGATGGATGGATATATTTTTAGTTGTTTATTTTATGTTATTCAATGTGCTTTAAATGGAATGTCCATTTTAGAAACTGCATTTGACTATGAGCCTAATAATAAATTCATGAGTAACATATTACTGACTTATTTAGAAGGTTATTCATCATTGAGTGAGGTGGACAGTTAAATTGTTTAAGGACTGGCCATATTTGGTGTTTTATAAGAATTATATTTCAACATTATGATTTTTAATAATATTGTAAAGTTATTATGTCATTAAACTGGTGGATTATATTTAATTAATAGGTACAGGTGTCTGCCTATCCTTATGGGGAAAAGGGGTGCATGTACATATTTAGAAAATCAACTTAATAATATGTGAAATTAAATATTGTGTAAAAAGTTGGCAATACGGGCTATAATAAGCTTGTCTTTTATTAATATGGGTATATTAAATAAGTGGCTAAGTACATAACTAAATGACTTAGCTATTAATAAATTAATAACAAATATTACCTATTTTAAGATAATAACAGTCACTTTTCTTTCCAGTAAGAGTCTATGTGATAAGAATGAATAACAATACTGTTTACGGATCAATTATATTTTTTTGTATCATTTGTTTAAAATATACTTCACATCTATGAAAAGTTATATCCTGGCACAAATATGCTTTAATATTAATGTATATGAATATTATATATGTATATAAAAGGACAGATATAAGGAATATGTTATCAGGAAAATTTAAATGGTTTTACCAATTTTCTGTCTTTTTTTCTAATCAGTTCATCTGACTACCAGCTTCTGAGGTACATTAATTATCAGCAGTTTATCTAGTCAATAGTCTTTAAGCTCATACAAACATTGTTTAAATAGATAAACTAACCCCTAAATATGCCTCAGAAACCGGGCATAAGCTAGATTTGATTCAGTCATTTATATGACTTCAGTGTATCCTACATGAAATTTAGCATAAAAGATGTGTAGTTTACCTATCAGTAATCTCTCCCTATGATTTCTGTATATAACTACAACTTTGTTAATTTGAATAAAGCACTATGTGGTTGGTGAATAGAATTGATAAGAAATTTGTACACTTCCTATTTAAATTGAAAAAGATCTCACTGCCATTGTAATGTGACTAAGTATATTAAATAATAAGGAAACTGACTAAAGAAAGCTTATATTTACACAGAAAAACCACATTTATGTACACAGGAGAATGAATTAGGTATCTATTAGTTTATATTATATATTATCATACTTAACTGGGCAGGCTGGATAGTCCCATTTTTAAGAATATATTATTGATTATAAAGGTCTTGCTTCATATACATAATATAATGTGTTATACCCAAAGTTTTGGCAGAGGTGTGTGTGAAGCTATATCATATTATAATGTTATCGTTTTTGCAGACAGTTTACACATATTCTAAATCAGTAATTACTGTAATATTATTGAAAACACATAACAATAACGAAACAGGGGAATGACACCCAGATCAATACTTGCTCATCTAGTTGTAACAATTGTGACAACTTTAATACATTATCATGAAATGATTCATGCATAATCCAATAGGAAAATGTGAACATTCTGAGAACCATACAATATTATTATTATGTTATCTGTATTATTCATATGTGACAGTTACTTACTTGACAGATAAGGAGAAGTCTCCGGGGCTTGATTCACTGATCCTTATCAAAAAACCACCCTCTGGTTTATTTGCTAAGAGTTTCTCTGCATCTGCTCTTGTGATTCTTCCGTAATACCAACTAAAATACAGTTTCTAGTTATAATAAAAATATTTATACATTTGCATTCTAGTTAAAGTCAGTGAGCTTTAAGTTTACATACATAAATCTATGACACATTATCATTGTTTTTCTAATGGAAATTATATTATAAAGGAACAAGTCTGAACACCCACATACAATTTATTTTGTTAGATTGATTGTATGAGTTTGTTATGACAGTTTTCACATTTTTCATGCCATTAAAAAGTTAGGACTGTCACATTATAGTGTTTTATCTGAATAAACTTTAGCCATGACCACAATAAACTTTCGTTTAATCCGAAAGCTTTTTATAACCTATACAAATTAGTTTTATTTCAACAATCTCGTTACATTTGCATAGTAAAATAACATCGGTTTTCACAGGTAATGCGTGCACTAATGTTTTGTGTGTGGAAATTTCAACATGTATCCAATAACTAAGATTTATGTGATACACAACGGGTTCTTGTTATTCTAAACATAAATACCTATCTTGTTTTTACAATCTTCATTAATCGTTAAGATTTATGTATGACTATTAATAGAAATATGTAAATTCTTTACAGAATATAACTGTTTACCTGTGACTTTTCATTTGAATATAATTACTAGGAATAAGTCCTTCTTTGCCGTCTAATTCAGCCCTGTACCAATTCATATCGTCCTCCATGTTTAGTATCTGTAATATTAAAAATTCTAGAAAGAACCTGTCATGTCACGAAATATAATCCAAATCAAATCAGTTCAAAGAGTATTCACGTACCTTGAGAACCTGGTTCTTCCTAAAGCTGAGCTCATCATCAGCAGTTGCAGTGAAATCGTGTTTGGCTATAGCCTCCATGATCAAATTAGGCACTTCACTAAAATGTCACCGAATACCAAAATAACTCACAAAGTATACAAACTCTTATCAACACTTGAGGTCAGGGCAGTAAAGTAATCATAATGCATAAATTGTCTTACAGAACGATCTCAAATTATTGCGTTTTATTGCCGATACGGGAAAAATATTCTCCGTTCACGGGCCACACATCAGTCACATCACCAGTCACATAAGTATTTTGATGTTGCCATAGATAAAATATTAAATCTTCAATGCATTATGCTATGTGTTGCCAAGCTCACAATTTATTTTAGCTTTTGAGTAAAATAAACTAAATCTAGGTACCTAGGTACTTTAGTAATAGAAAACGTTTTTATAAAACACTGTACGTAGGTACCAAAAAGGCTTACTAAATTTTGATTAAGAAAAAAAAATCACCTTTTTTTCTGATATTTCACTATGCGTTTTTATAAAACTAATGGCATTGCAAACTACAAAGTTTGCAAAACTGAAAACTATATAAAAAACGTTGTTTACCCGAGTAAGTCCCCGAAACTAAGCATATTAAGACATAAAAATGTTAAAAATTCGAACACGAGTGAGTATTTTAGAAAGCAAAGTGAACGTAATAGACCCACTGCAGAAGACTCTCGGATGATTGATCTATCGATCAGGCGATCGAAGGGTAATAGCCATTACCAACGTAGCCTGCAATATTTTTCAAGCGAACTAAACATTATTAATTTAAGATGTATGAATGAATGAATATTTTAATTATATTATTTTGTGAATAAATTCTTGGTTTTGATAACATATATTTGTAAAAAAATTTAAATGGTAAAAAATAATCGTAGCCTTTTTATTATAAAGAACCCTTAAATATAATATTGAAATGAGACTCTGTATTTTCTGTTGAGGTCTATAATATCAACATAATTCATGAACGCTACTCTCAAGTCAAAATCGAATTTTTGTCAGACCTTCATGCGTCTCATAATACTTGTTTCTTTCTAACAAACTGTTTTAAGAGTACAAGCGAGTGAGATGTCTATAGACATGAAGTTGTCTTCAAACGTCACCACCTGTCAAAACAATTTGATAACAGTGACAACTGCGTTTGACAGTTCTTTTAGGTCCATTTCGCCTCCCAGTGGCATTACACGCGTAAGTAATTTTTTAAATCTTTATTTATAACATAAATCTTTATATTTGTAATGATGCAAAACGTTTAAATATCATACAATACAATCGTATTTGTGAAAACCGGCGATATTTGTGCATTATACTTCGCAATAAAGTTGTTTCAGTGTGTTTTACCGCGGTGTCACATTTGTTCCAGGTTTAGTCGTTACTCAAATAAACGCAACGATGTCGGGAGGATTAGACATACTTGCCCTCAATGAGGAGGATGTAACCAAGATGCTTGCGGCTACCACCCATCTCGGGTCGGAAAATGTTAACTTCCAGGTGGGTCTCAAAACAAGAACATAACCTACGAGATGTATGCACTAAACTTTTTGGTCACATTATATTTTATTATATCTGCTACATTAATATGATGATATAAGAATCCGTTCCATATATTTTTGTCTGAATCTATTGACGATCTATTCTCCCAACTGACAGCATCTTAAAAATTAATCATTTTAGCTATGTTTACAACAGCTTTTTTACTCCTAATTATATGTTGTAGATGGAAACGTACGTATACAAGCGCCGCGCTGATGGCACTCACGTCATCAACCTGCGCCGTACCTGGGAGAAGCTGGTGCTGGCCGCCCGTGCGGTCGTCGCTATTGAGAACCCAGCTGATGTGTTCGTCATCTCGTCGCGTCCCTTCGGTCAGCGTGCTGTCCTGAAGTTCGCCGCTCACACCGGAGCTACCCCTATTGCTGGACGTTTCACTCCTGGTGCCTTCACTAACCAGGTATTTACTAACAAGATTATTGTCACAGTTACAATTTGTATTCAATCAGGTTCCAAGTTCAGAGAACTATGAATTGGTCAGTGAATTCAGAGTTTTTTCTACCTTAAGTCAACACAGTATATTAGGCATCAACTTGAATTCTGTATTAATTCAAAATATATTCAAAGATTTAATATTAATAATCACTGCAAGTTATAATAAACAAAAACACCTTTTTATGATGACAAACAAACTAAGGAACCACTGACTGCATTTAATGCAGAAATGATTACAACCTATTCTGAATTACCAACTAAGTAGGTAAACATTTCTGTAAATCAAAATAATTGTTGATCATACTAACAAATCTTTTTTTCTGGACAGATCCAAGCTGCTTTCCGTGAGCCCCGTCTCCTGATTGTTTTGGACCCTGCCCAGGACCACCAGCCCATCACTGAGGCTTCATATGTGAACATTCCTGTTATTGCTTTCTGCAACACAGACTCTCCCCTTCGCTTCGTCGACATTGCTATTCCATGCAACACCAAGGTAACATATTTAATTTTGATATATCTATTTTCATAATTATAAAAAAAAGATGTAAGAATTCAAAGATAATATGGAGTTTTCAAATTTATTATAACAATCATGGCAGAATTTAATAATGATATTTTATAAACTTTGTCTTCAGTCGTCCCACTCCATTGGTCTTATGTGGTGGTTGCTCGCCCGTGAGGTCTTGAGACTGCGTGGCGTGCTCGCCCGCGACCAGCGCTGGGATGTTGTCGTCGATCTCTTCTTCTACCGTGACCCCGAAGAAAGCGAGAAGGAGGAGCAACAGGCCAAGGAGCAGGTCGTTGTTTTTAATTCAATTTATACCTGTATTAAATTTAATTTCTTGTGACCTTTTTAACTAGATTTTTGTTTACCTGATTATAGAAGCTGAACTTGTGTAATGTTTAACATCATAGTATTTACCTGTGTCATATTAAAAGTTTTAAACTTCATTGGTTTTGGACAATTTATGACCAAGCACATATGTTTTCAGCAACAAGCCGTGGTTGCGCCTAAGCCCGAGGTGCCCGCGCCCGTGCACGAGGACTGGAACGAGGCCGTCGAGCCCGTCACTTCATGGGCCGAAGATGCCGCGCCAGCCCCAGCACCAGCCTTCGGTGCCCCACCTGCACAAGAAGACTGGGCCGCCCAGGTACGAGACTAGAACTAATTCGATATAGTATATAAGAGAACATTTTGCGGAGATTTTTGAAAATCTTGCAAATACAATTATTACCTACCCTTAACCCTCTAAAAGACTTCGCTTCTTGCAAAGATCAGAGTAAATCGAAGTCATTCTTAATATCTTGGACCTATTTTTCACTGAAACTGTTGGTAGTGCTAGTATACCAGGCCAGTGACAGTATTATTTTTGCACAAAACAAAAACTAAATACGTAAGATACTGTACACTTCAATTAGATTTTCCACTGATGTACCTATATAAAATTAGTCTCGTGGTTGGTAGGTACTAATAAAATTGTGATGTTCAGGTACAAGAAGAGTGGGGCAACACCGCCCCAGCTCCGGCTGCCGCTCCCGCTCCCTCATGGGGAGGCTCCGCCCAGGACTGGAGCGCTTCGTAAACGTTACGTTTGCTTTGGTTAATATAACGTAAAAATCTATTTATGACTTTTATTTTTATCTAAAATTTCAATCCATATCCATTTAATAGGAAACATACTAACTGTTATCACTATTATGAACTTAGTTGTCGCATTTATAACCGAAGAAGCAAACTGCAACCAATAGTTGTGTGTGCTACTCAAACGAAAATAAATAATTCATAGCAGGATTTTATACGGAAAAAGTGTATGCCCGCGAATCCCGTCGCGTGCATACACTTTTTCCAAAGGTAATTCCAGTGAAATTCGTATGTAAGTACACTTACCTATCTACTACTATTGACGTCGGTTTAGTTATATAAAGTTAAGTTAGTTAAGTCTGTTTAGTAATATACCATAAGTTGGTAAGGATTTCGGAATTTTATTACAAAACAAAAGGTTCTTTACTCGTTTATTACACTATCAATAGAAGCTAAATTAGTAGCAACTTTTCCAAATAAATGTATCCTATAAATACAAGTATATTTCTTATTGCCTTGATTCGTTAGCACTCGAAATAGTAAGCTCTTCCATTCAACATGTTTGTAGGCTAATGGGTAGTATTGTTTCCCTGGGCCGTCGGCGCGATATTGTCCGTCTACGACTTTGATTCGAGTGTTATTTACCAGAATACCCTGTGAATTGAAGTACGAATTACTTTTAGACAGTAATTAATAGGATATGCAAAAAATTTAATAATAGAACTATGTATATAGATACTACAAATGTCTGTGATTAGAACATTTCAGTAATCAGTGGACCCTCAATAGCATAATTTCGATTGCTGTTCAAAGCAAACCTCATTGGGATCCTTCATTACCAATTCGGGCTTACATATTTGATGGCTGCCAACTGTCAGTGCTAATTAGTGTTGAATTGTGGCTTTACCTAAACGCTGCCTAAAATCCTTGTAGATAATTAGATTGGATGTTTCTTTTTAATTGAAGGTACTGACACTAAGAGCTGATTTTCCCATTTAAAATGAATTTATCTTATAGGTATCACTGTAGCAAAGTAAAACCACGTTTCATTAAAGAATTGGACCTTGAGCATTTGATCCGATAGATACTAAGTTGATAGAACAACATGTCAACGAACTCGCAACGTAAAAGCAAACAATACTTAGTTATATCATATACCGAGTATATGGATTTTACAGTATCATTGCTATGTACATGGGTATACTAGTACTGAACGTCTGTTGTTTTAGCGTTCTCGTTCAAAGACATAATCCTAGTTATAATATGATTTTACTAACGTATATTACAAAATGCTTCGGCGCACTCCGAGCCGTATCGGGGTGAATGTGTTCCAGAGTTACGTAACTTATCCGTTGTATTTTCGGTAATCTTATTATTATTTCGCCGTATGAACCACTGGAAATATACACTACAGTAAGTTTCTGAAAATCTTATTTACATAAACATTATGTGATATTACTTTAAGTTGCCAAGCGCAGCAACGCTGCTCTATAAAAGTTGTGTATGGAAAATATAATCTTTTTACTTTGAGCTAACAATACGCGAAGTCGAAGTTTCAAGCCAATAATATTCACCTGGAAGTCATCGTATAACATAACATATCTTTTTTTCACACCAGCTAAGCTTTCGAAATACTTGTACACTTCGTGTTGTAGAAAAGTTACGAAAGTAACAAAGTTGAAATACTTCTAAATAGTCAGGAGCAGGGGTAGTGCCGATACCAGTACTACCACTGCGCCGAGTGTCGTGAGTTCGATTCCTAAACACATGTTGTTGCGATTCGCAGATGGCTTTTTCATGTCTAGTGTCCATTGGAAGTTTAAATAGTACTTCGCTACACAGCTTACAAGTAAGTGAAACAGTAGTCTTTATGAAACGAGCACCATAAATAAAAACAAAGTACCTATTTAAACACTTACATGAAAGGCCAACAGTCCGAGAGAGTAGGCGGTCTGTTCGAAAGTACTATGTTCGGCGGAGCAGCAGCCCGCCACAACGGCACTAAGCCCCATAACGCTACACGACCGCCCCATTCCTTCGTGTCATCGCCCTTTGTAGCTACGGCTCCAGCTATGTACCGTGAATCGTCATGAACTGAAACTGATCAACAACTTTGAGGTTTGGTTACAATAGACTTCAAAGAATTGTTTCCAACTATACGTTTTAGTTTATAGCCCGAGTTTAGTCTAGCAGATAGGTTTATAGACTAAGGCTTCAGTCACGCATAACAGTACTGATTTTCAGCTTGTGAGTAGCCATAGACTTTTTTTCAGTGATTTAGGTAGCTATGGCAATCCAACGGTTCTTTGCACTACTGAAAGAGCTGAGAATTTTTTCAATATTTTGTACTTATTATGACAAAATATGACTATAAAGATATTTTTCAATTATGTATGAGTTTATCCAAGGTATCATAGCGCTCACCAGGTATCTAATCAAAATTCATTGTGATGAAAAGTTGCTTAGATAAAAGAAACTAAACGTAACTCATTTCACCACTGTAATAATAACGCAGACTGCTTTATTAAATTCGCCTAAATATATTAAAAGTTCTTACAAACGCGTTATTGAGTTTGCATTTTGAGATATGTACCACTTCGCACGTAGCGTTCGCGAATAAATTATTGCTATAACTATGCGTACCGACAATAAGAGCGTATTTTCAGTTAAAAGCTAATTTGTGGCAAATTGTTAGCTATTTTGATTCCCTTATTCCATTGGAAAAAAGTAAAATATTCGTTCAAAAGTGCATCTAAAAGAATTTATATCCGCAAACATCCGTAAAGATGATGTTTTAGTAAGAACATTGAGAACTTTTCTAACCCGTAAGAACCTTGAAAAGTGTTTATAGAGTTCTTACGTTAGATTTCTCAATTTCAAAGTCATTGAAACCTATAGAACATTACTCAATACTAGTAATTTCAATGCGGTGAAAATGTATTTATTACGGCAAAAGTTCCAAAAAAATGTTACTACCTACTGCCTATTGGGATTAGCTCCATTCGATTCTTTCCAAACAAATTATTCGATCAAAAATAAATGTACTTACTTAAAGAACGTACCGGCAAATGATCAGTCGCAAACATTTTGCCACTTGAGAACGAAGCTTCAGTAGGCACGTGCTTGGGTGTCAATAAACGTAGTCCTTTACCCGGTACGTCATAAAGTAATTAAAACCGTAATTAAATGTGTTACCTGTCTTCGTTCGCGCCGACAACATCATAGTCCGGGAGCGGAGCGTGTTTCTGTAATCATGTCACCGTTTTTATACTTTGTATGAAATTTTAAGCATTCTTTTATAATATAAGTAGAAAACGGAAAGTTATATTTAGTTATGTCTAAAGTCGCTTAAGGCATTGTTATGCACTAGGTAATCAGTGCAATCAGCAACTAGTTTTCTACGTGAATTGACTTTGATTCTCTAAATAATAGTATTTATTTCCTGCAAAACTAAACCTTCCTATTAAAAGTTACCGTTGTTTGAAGAAGTTAAATAATTTATTACACAAAATATTCCACTCCTAACATCTCTACGATATTTTTATATCGCATCAAAAGCCGAGACATGAAATAAAATATTACCTGAGAGTTAGTTCAGCTTTAGCGAGTTGTTCAGCTAAATATTTCAGTCTATGACAACATTCTTCGCTGACTGAAGTAGGCGTGTCGGAAAAAGCTGGGTCGCAAATAAATTTGATTGTCAGTCTTTTAAAGCTAAGCATGTGTTGTTGATAATAATGTCACATATATAAATCCGCTTTTTGTTAACTATAGACTTCTTAAATATCGGTATGTTTCAGTTAAATATTGGTAACATAAAACGATTATTAGTTATGAGGTGGAAGCTGTTTTGTAAAACCCAGAGATTAAACTTGTTTATAGATCTTTAAAATTACATTACGGAGCTATTTATAAGATTCAAAACCTATATGTCAAAACTAGTAGTACCAAAATTGTGTGCATAATACTTTTGCCGAACCCTATGAACGCTTGACAAAATGAGCTAAAATGTTTGCAATATAATCCGCTAGGATTATCAATATCAGCGCAAACTCACTATACCTAAAATTGTCACAGGCTTACATGTGCGTCCATTGGACATCGGAAACTAGGTCAAAATAGGCTTGGAATATGACACATAAATTGTACAACCTTGTCATATTTTTATATAATAATATCTGCTATAATAAAATGTGAGTATAAGCGCTTAGTTGACATGTTATGTGTGCGTTGACGTCAATTTGAAGTCATTTTGATTATTCGTTAGTCTTGATTAACGAAATGTTAGCTCATTCTTGAACTTGTTATTAGTTAAAATGATAATGACACAGATTTTATACGTTACTGCGACAGATTGTTATTCTGATAATTATGGCGTTTAATAATGTAGCTCTAAACTATTTCATAATATAGACACTTGACTTTGCTCTCATTATGTTTTTTGCCCAGTGAAGATGATCACATTCGTATCTTACGCTATCAAAAAGAGCGTCCTAATTGAAAAGTCCCATAAAACACCCCCCGAAAGGACAGGTTTAAAAAGGTATCATCAAGTATCCAATTACACCTAAAACATCGTATAAATAGCCGAGATTTTGTATGAAAAGATCGGTGTGATTACTAGTAATTGACCTAAATGTCCTAAGGAATACAATTACGTAGGAGGTACTTACATAATGAGATTAACTTCGTCAAGTCCCCTTCAAGGTTCTCCTTCCAAAATGATACTGAAACTAAGTTAATTATCGCTTAGATGCTGCGATACTCATTTTATACACCATACTTATGTACGAACTGAATTAATGCCTTATAATATTGCTGTAATATAGAAATAGAGATGAGGGGCTTACTACTAGGAATTATCTTGTTACGTACTACGTAGATTAGTAGATAACTGAATTGAAGCAATGTAGAGTGTAGACGAGGCTTTGATTTTAGTAGATAATTCTGAGCGCAAGTAACAATATTAATTAACTAGGAAAGTTCCTTAGTTCGTTGCTCTATGTTTTTTAAACCATTTAAATCATATCTCAAAATATGGGTATACAATAGATGTTATATTTGGTATAAAATCCTAGACATATCGCCCATTACTGAAATTTGAGACATAGTTTCGAGTGTATTTATGCTTTATGTAATCGAAAATATCGCGAATATTGTCAAATGCCATTATACTCCATATGTACTCTATATAAGCTTGATCTAGTCTTCAATGTAGGAGAAACGGAAACGAAATTCTAGAAACGGGTACTGTCGACCTTTAATATTGTTATTGTACTTTGGCAGCAAAGTGAGCAAAAGGTTTGAACAAATAACGATATTGTAGTTATTGGCTATCCGTTGTGTACCGTTATTATTATCATGGTATGATTCCTGTAGCATTGTATAGAATGTTCAGATGTGTTTAGTCGAATATTAACGATGTGTTTTGGTCTAAATACGATATAAGGTAATATTATTACGTGATGAGCGCGATGGCAATGAACATAAATTTAAAAAAAATGGTACAGTGTAATTTACAGTAGAAATCAATTACAGTATAGTACAGTAGTAGTTCGGGACTGCATCTGTGGCGCGGTCGGTAGTGTATCCGATCCGTGATTATGAGGTCTCGGGTTCGATTACGGGGTCAGGCATAGTGCTTATTGGCTTTTCCTAATTTGTATTAGAAGATTTCGTAATAGTAGCATAGATATTGGTAACGTGCCTGATAAATAGCAATACGCTCACCCCCTATTACATGAAACTGATATTGTCAATGGCGAAATGACGGTGACCATACACCGCTGCCTTCGGATATAAATCAGACTTGAAAATGTTTTTTTTATGATCATTCACGCAACACAGTATAGTTTAGAATTTGATATTTTCAGGAGAGAAACAAAAACATAGAAATATCTTACCAATCGTTCCAATCGCCAATATCATAATGCCAAGGAAGCAAGCTGCAGTTTTCTTGCAACAATGAGTTTTAACCGGCGTCTGTTTACATCTCCTATTTCTCCTTTTATTGCTGCAGTTGAAGTTTTGTTTGGCGTTATCTTCATACAGATATTCCCAGATGTTTTCACGTAACGGATATGTGGATCGCATCTCCCACTTCGGTGCTGCAACTTGTCTAGATTTCCTTCTTTCGTAAACTTTTCCTGTGAAAACGTAAGGTAAATATGCTACTGTACTTCAAGCAATATGTTTTTATTTGTATAGTTTTGTAGTATTGAAGTTCTTATTGCGACATGGGTGGGTGTGAAGGCAGACATTGAATACTTACAATAAGAATAAGTCTAAAGTTAGTGCTGAAAGTTAGGAATAAATTTATTTCCGAGTCTTAACTAAATGAATTTAGTATTTTTTCTTTATTTTAAAAAGAAAGATAAAGTAAAAAGGAAGAAAGAAACGAACTTGACTCAGGTCTGTTAAAATTCTTTCAGGTACTAGGTAGCCTTACGCAGGTGCCTGGTATTGTTTCCTTACTTATCCTACTAGTCCTCCCTCTCCACAATTTGATTTATATAAAGTATATATTTTGCGTATTTTCACAAAATATTTTATAAACTATTAGAGAGTATGTTATTCAGATACACAACAAAGTGCCCACATTCGTAATCAAAAGTTCGGTTTAATGAAATTCCTTGTAACATAGTTCGAACTCGTGTAAGGGATTGCCTATGTATTTGAGTATAGAGTTTTTATGAATATTTGCGATATATGTATTCAGTATTCTACAGAAGTTTAAAATTAGGAATTATCAACTATCCTAGTAAATAAGGTATATCGAACCGTGGCATTTATTAATTCGTTGATAGCGGACGTTTTATTGCAGACATGTAGTGATCCAGTCGGTTTCATTGCTTATTTTACGATTGCTTCGGTCTAGCCGCAAGGGGGCTAGAGGGTGGGGCTCCTAGTGATGAAGTAAAACCGTATTTTGCACTATCAATACCACCGCCCTTTCAGTAAAACTGTACAAGTCACCGGTTTATAGCCCTAGCGAAATGTACGGTTTTCGTTTAATACGGTTTTCGGAATTGACCGGCGATGTAATGAGCGTAAACATGTGTCCACGTCAATAAATAAGTAGGGCAGTTGTTAGACTGCTACGTTAGGCCGTGTAGGTATTTTTTGTTTATGGGCGCGGAAATTTATTATTAAGGAGTCGAATTACACGTGCTTCAATGTTTAGCGTTACGTAATGACTAGTATGTATGGAAATGGAAGGTGGCTGGCTTGAAATTATATATCTACGTGAGAGTATATTCATTAAGTCTAATTCTGTATTTTCCGACTCAATCAAGGATTATATCATCAAATTATCATCAAAAGAATCAAATTAAATGCAATCTCGTTCAATTCACCGACTTTAAACTGTAACATTTTTATGTGCAATCTAATTAAAGTTGAAATGACTGTAATTAGACAGAGTAGAGCATAATTCGTTTGATATTTAGTGCAAGCTAGCGTCATTACTCTCGCGGGCAGGTGGCGGCATGCTCCAATTGCATTACGCCAATTCGGACCGGCCAAATCTGTTTTTGGATCGCACGGATTATTCTAATATGGACTTAATTAACCAGTAATAGGATTTGCTCAGATGATTTAATGTTTTGACTTCTGATTTTTATGTGTGTATTAAGCCTTAAAAACACCGGGTTGATTGTTCAATATGTATAATGAAATCAGAGTTCCTAGGGCAAAATTAAGAAAAGTGTAGTGCTTTTCTTACAGTTTCTTGCAAAAAAGGTCGAGACTAGTTTAAAATGATTTATTTCTATTGGTGTGATCAACTAACTATTGATTTAAGTAATAGAATAACGACAATTTCCTAAATAATCATCGCACTACAACTATTTGTTTTACAATTATAAGGCTGACCTCGTTTATAACAACTGATATCATACCATTGTTATACTTATTACAAAGTAGATTAAGTAAAAGAAAGGTAGCAAAATACTATTTTTTTCATTAGCATGTAAAGGTGAAGGTGAAATTTAATTACATATGAATAACGGCACGAAAGCGAGTAAGTTCTCTCAGAAATTAGTAATGTAAATCAACAAGATGTAGTATGTTAATGTTCACTTGCAAAAATGTTATTTGCGTGTATAAAACTAATTTACATATGCGCGAACTTATAAAATTACTCGAATTATTGTTACGTAGTTAGTGGGCAACAATTTCTAAAGCTTGCAACATTATTAAGCTGTGCTCTACAATTGCTTGCATGAAATTGTATGGAATGAAAAATAATGTTTAATGGTTTGAAATGAAAGAAAAAATACTCGGAAATTTATTATAAGTGAAACAAACAAGCTAACTTTATTTATACTGAGTACAAGTGGTTTAAAGCGCGACTATTTGTATACAAGAAACACAAATGAATAGTTGCTGCAATGCATGGTTCGTAGTAAAAAAAAGTAATGACACAGCATTTTTCCGTCTGTCTATATTGCATCAAAGAATAAAAAATATGTCGAGTTTAAAAGACTAATACATAATATTACGCAACACATAAAACGTACACACATAAAGGGGTATACGAATCCCCCTTGCTCCAAATTGGACGAACAAAGTAGGGGATGTCGACCCTTATTTGATGTGACAATAGCGCAACGGATGCGGTGGCGGTAGTCAAGTAAATGGGTTTAAAATCTTTCGTATTATAATACTATAGTCTATGCTGTAATGTGAATCTGTATTTTTTTTCGTAAAATAGTACGTAGTAACAATGTGTTTAAAATTTTACTTTGCGTCTCTACATCTCTACAAAATAAAAAAAACATGAAATGCCTGAATAAATATCTCTGCCTTGAGCATTTACTACAAAATCGGCTATAATAAACTTTAACTAACTTTGAAGTTAGTTGTTTCAAAATACAAACGTTGAATTGTCAGATGTAACAATCGTCTGCTTCGGGCATCAGTTTCATTGATATCAATTTACTTTTATAAATAAAATACAAGCACACAAATCTGTCCGGTCGAACAAACAAGTTTCACAAAATATTCGTCAGTTGTTTATTTAAATAAAACGCAAACAAGCCTGGTTGTTGCGCTGACCACGGATGTGAGCCATCACTTTTACTGCAATATAAATCTTGCACATTTTACCTCGCAGTTCTGGCACACACGGGAATACTATTATATCCTGACTTACGACAACGCGAAATACGTCATATGTGATTCCTAAATTCTACTCAAACGACATAATAATTTGGCATAAATAATGACTAATATTGACTTACGAAGGGATGGTTATAATTTGGAAATAAACTATGACAGCAGTATTTTTGACAAACATTATTATCGTCCTAAAAAAACGTTAAATCTTTACACATAATATCCGAAGATACGAGATATAACAAAAGCCACTGCTGAAAGCATTTTTTTGTAACAAGTCCTAATTGAATTTCCCAAGCCCGGTGCATTGTTAATTGGTGAGGCGACTGCATTCCCAATTCACCAAGCTACAGTCAAGTACACAAAGTGTATGTATACAAAGTCCTGGTTCAGAAATTCGACTTACGTTGAATTGTCAGGCACACGTCCCATCGCGTAACTTTGGGGTATAACCGAGCTTGCTTTTACTGCCGTCCAGTTAAAGCACTGTACATATTAGGCGTAATTTCGTTGCTTTGTGGCTTCTGTGAATTCTCATGGCCTTGTGCAATTTTGGCAACCCTGCCAAAGGTGTAAATCCATATTTCTTATTCTGTCTGTGATTCTGAGTAAAGCCTAGGAGCATCGCTGTGTTTTTTAAATCGATATACTTATTCGTGTTAGTTATGAGGATTGTTTTGACGTGGTAATATTTTATGAATGCATATTTTTGTTTGTGTTTTGGATTAGTTAAAACCATATGTACAAAAGAGAGATTAAGTTGGAGCTATCAGAAACTATACATAATGCTACAGTATGTAGGTAAATACTATCCAAAATAATAGTGGTTTTAAAGAATGTTCTCATTGAGTATAAAGCGCTGGGAAAAACGTATTTTATCTATTGTGTTTAATAGAACTTTCACCGTAACAATCGTAGTGCTCTATTAACTAAATCGACAATGCCACGCCGTAGTACTCGAAATGACATGGCAGTTAACATTTCCACGATTCCCAAGGTCAAGATGTAGGAAGTAAAAGCAAATAATCTATGAAAATTCGACTTTAGCTACCATATATAATGTCATTTTCGTAACCTTTTATTAGACTTCATTAACTTCTATCAAAAGTTTTAAGGTAATTTAATGCAACATAAAAGCAATACACTTATTCACTTATATTTGAAAGAAAACTTCGATTTTATCCTAGTACATAGCGATCATTTGTCCGCTATCGACTGCTCATAAAGAAAACTGCCGGAATCGCCTTCAGTCTACCAAACGTTACGTGTCAGTCAAAGGCAAAGGAGTCTGGAATAGCTACACCATTCATAGAAGAGGCTTTAATATTTTTTCGACATGCATACAGAACAGCTAACGACTCTAGATATATGAATGTACTACAAGCAAAAGGAATGTAGCATCGCAGTACGTGACGTTCCCCAGTTTTACCATATTTCCATGGAAAAAGGCGTTCTTTATGTTGTACAGGTCTGGGCTTACCATAGTCCGCCATAACGATAAGAACTAAATATTTGTGGGTTTAACCCTTAAACCTTTTGTACTACAATATACGGTTACGTATGACGTTATATTATATGACTCGTTTAAGCTCGACACATTTCCTATTCGCGGAATAACGTACAAACGTAGCTACGTAAAAACAATACGCTCTTTTTGCGTTTGATGTTTTGTGCTGACCTAAATTCATAGAGAAATTGAACTAATTCCATAGGGACGTATTTGGTGACAAATCATAAACTCGATTTTTTATATGAATATACATTCACATATTTATATAAGTAATTTTTAACAATTTATTTTGTTGTTTAATTGGATACGTAACGAAGTTACTGGCACCGAGTTTAAATAGATTGTTCTGTATAACAATAATATTAATTTAAAACTAATTACATAAAATTTGTGGTACGAACCTTCTGTTCATGATACGAAATTTACTCAAAAAATATTTTATTAATAACGAGTTTATAACATCCATGACTTAACCGTGAAAGCTTAATACAATTTTTCATTACATTGTAATATTTCAAAGCAACAACAACTTACTGTTATAACAATGACATCAATACAAAATGACATAGATTCACAAAATAATTTTACACTATTTTATTATGAATGTTGCTTTATATTCATAAAATAATGCATGTTTTGACGCGCCAAGCAAAAACACGAAGCCAGCGAAAATATCTCTGGTATTTTATTTTTAACTAGTTTTTGTTGTGGCTCTGCCTGTGTCGACGGAGCGGTTAAGACTTTTTGTTGGTGCTTATCCCGAATGCACTGTGCATACCAAATGAGCGTGACAGACATGCGTAAGAAAAATGCTGAAAAAATGTTCAGTTTATAAATATATTGTCACGGGATCATTCATAACTTTTGAACATTACACATAATTATATATACCTATACATATACGTACGAAGTAGACTAGAGAAGTTGTTCGTAGCCTGTACTTTGTACTCATACATAGGTACAAAGCATGATTTGAATGACGAACTCTTATGTTCGATTTATAAATTAGCCTCCGATGTTGAGATCATTGCCAAACTTCTTCGAGAAAAAATATTAATTTAAAACGTATTACCAATAATTTTGTACAAGGAGCCGTACACACCTCGTTCTAAAAATCACAAATAACATTATTTTCATCAAATTGCGAAACAAATAGCCTAAATATGTATATCAATATGATTGATTTAAATACTACTAATGAAATGTTTCCAAACGCGCTATCTTCGTTATAAATAAAATGAAAAAACATACTATTTTTCCATAAATAAAGCGATACGAACAGAAAAATTACATTATATTAAGTACATATGTAATAACGATTATAATTTCCCATCTTATTTCATAACATCTACGCGTGCCCTTGTGGGCTTTTCAACTTATTTATAATTTACTTATTTACCCAATGTCAGTCTAGCAGCCAGTATTTCTATGTAAGACTTATGTTACTTGTTCAAGACAATTTGTCTGAATTCTGAATTATTCATAAAACCACTGTCTTGTTTTAAAATATGAGCTTGTGTGCAAACATTTTATATTTTGCCTAGTTTTCAACACTGTTACACGAGAATAGGCAGAATAGAGGAATGGCATGGGTTCGTCATATGAATAAAAAAAAATGTAGATCCGCGTTCGAATTTTAAAAAAGCCCAATCGATACAATTTTGAATCCTTTTTATTTCAATAATAAAATTTAAATCATTACGTGTAATTAAGTTGGAATTATTCATGTTAGGTATACCTATAGATAGATATTTCTTGACGAATAAAAATTTGTAAATTAATTTTGGTAAAAATCTCACCTGATGAGCACCATGGTGGAATTATGTTGTTTTGTGTTACGTCACTGCTGTTAAAGCTTTCACATGCTTTTTTGTAGGCACTTCTTGTTATAATTACCATTTATACGTATTGAATTGGGTAATAGAAATTAATAATGATGTAAATAAATATTTACGTCGTTTAAGTCTTGTTGCGTGACCAACCAGTTATGGTTTTATACATGTGACGTGACATTAATTTCCCGCCAATGTTTGTTTAAATAAAAGCACCACAGATTAAAAAAGACATCCTATGAAGTTATGGGTTTTATCTTTTATTAAAACCTGCGCATAGTACAAATCGGTTAATATAATTTAGTTATTGAAAAAAATTGCAGCATTTTAATTTTGATAAAATGAACTTAAAACTCCAAAATTCTAAGTTTTTGTATTTCAAGTTGGATATTACGAATTATAACAGTCGTACAGAATACTTTCATTACTGGCTTGTTCTAAAAATGAAGCGACCTGACCTTTGTACCGTTGCTTTGAATTACACAGAGATAATTATTTGTCCTCGCATATTAAAACTTGAAATTCAAATTTCATGGGCGAGGTTTTAAACCAACCGAAATGTTTGAAGCGGAACAGTTTGTGAGCTATGTTCGTGCTATTCGTAGTTGTTAGTGTTTTGTCGCGGGCTGGTGCTCAAGACCAGGCCTTGAGTACGGCGACGCCTTCTCATTCACCACCTTTGCCGTTTATGGATTTATTCACGGGTGCATCAAATTTATATTCGGAACCTATACGCAAGACATATTCCGATCCACCGTACTACGTGTCATGCCCGAAGACAGACACGCTTTCATCCCTCGCAAACATTCTCGGAAGCGCCGCCAAAATTATGATGTCAGCAGCAGTTATAGGATTCCTCAAACTGATCGTGGGAAAAATGCTGTTACTGCCAGTCGTGCTTATGTTATTCGTGAAGTTGGGACTAAAGGCGTTCTTACTCTGGCCGATGATATCGAAAATGATAAAATACTTCAAAAAGAAAAAGAGAAAAGGTCATAAATCTAGAATGATTACTGATTGCTCACAAAGGATCGCATGTGTGATACAAAGGTCTTCAAACAGCAGTTGGGGTAGTTATATAGGGGCGACTGCTACATTTTTCCTAATCGATGACCTCAAAGAAGACGGTTCTATTGCCAAAAGTATGTTAAGTATTTTAGCTGACGACGATATAGCACAGTGTATGTCTTTAGACTGTAGTTCCGGAATCGATATTAGCTGACATCTTAATGTTTACTAACATTCAAGTATGTGGGACAATGCAGTTGCTTCACTCATATCGCGACCCAGATATTTTACGTGTAAAGCAGAATGCTTGCTTGCATATTGATGTATTATTTATTTATAAGTAACAAGTAAGAGTGACATATTTGTTTAATTACTTAGTCACCATGAGTCAAGTGTGTGTTATATTACTCGTGTTAATTAAGTTTATATTTGTTCATGGATATCCCGGGGAGAGTGTTATGTTACTGCCACCTTTCGAGGTACGGACTTCGGACAGATATTCTTATAGCCCGCAGTCTCAAGCAATTAGGGATCCTTACCGCCAACGGGAACTACTACATACGAACGTGGGTCACGAATCTCAGCAGTCGCCAATGGCAAGGAACAGCGATGACATCACAGTTAACGACTTCATCGAAGCTTTGAATGAAATGTCAACTCCTCATCAAATTGAAGAGGTGTCCCCACAGTTCCGGACAGCTGCCAACATAGATCGAGAAAGCAATGATTCAGCTTACCGTCCGTATCCTGGGCCGTATCCACGGCCTAGTGCCTCAACATATGGACCCTCTACAAGCTACGGGTCTTCGCCAGCCTACGGACCAGCTCCAAGCTATCATCGTTCATCTCCCGCGGTTCTACCTCCAGTGCCCGAACTACCAAAATTGCCACTGCTGAAACCTGACCTTACATCCCTTATGAAACCTACCACAACAAAAGTAGCTGGTAAATCGAGTGGTTTGTTAGGATTATTACTACCACTGTTCTCGTCAGGTGGCCTACAAATGGGCGGGCTAAAAGACCTCGTTATAGACGGGATAATCAGGCCGTTTTTATCCGCTAAAGGCGGCTTAAAATCTCTGATTAGTAAACTTTCAATTCCTATAGTGTCGTTAATTTTAATAAATGTTGAAGTGTTGTTAACTGTTTGGTGGCTCTGGGAGGAATGCCCAGTTGAAAAGCCCCCTGTACCAAGTTATTCATATCCTAAGCCGGCTTATAACTCCAATAACTACAATTCATACAGATAAGTAATCGTTTATTGCAGACATTATCCCAGTTATTTACATTTTTTATAGATTTTCAATAGGATCATAGCTGTGTAATGTGTATAATGTATTTACTTTTTATTATTTATTTTATTGTAATATATTAATGTAAGACTGAAATTAAAAATAAATTGTGTAAAATTTTCGTGACATTGCTGTTCTTATTTCAAACTCCTTGTTCGATTCTCAATTAGAATGTTTCCTACAAAGCTAATAGGAAGTTAGCAATTTGCTTAATTTCGTTAATGTTTTGCTATTTATTGTTTGATAGTTTGTAATACATCCAATTAAAAAAGGTTACGTTACAAAAAAAATATTGAGTCAGGCCATTTAGCTCAAAAAAATCTAAGAGATGCCAAATGGTGATAAAAAAGTAAACAAATAAAAATAAAACTTAATGGCATCCTTCCATTTTTTCGTGCGTAAGCGGCCAGTATTTTTTAAAATGATTAAATAAAAAAGTAAAAGAAAGTAAATAATTGTGCAGTACCTAATCAATACTTTTTTTGTTGGACTTTTTAAACAGTGGTAGAAATACGCTGTAAAATAATAAAATTATAGATTTGAATTCTAGTTATCCGGATTTGTTTTAGGCAGTCTCAAATTCGAACTTTCTTGTAAACCGAAGTTTCTATAAATACGTAATAATTTTATGTGTGATTTTATCCCAACTATTACATTCTTATATTACTGTTTTTGGCTATAAAATGCCATTGTCTTAGGTATCAAATGTTGTACCTACTTATTAGGTCTCAGGTGTCTGAAATCGTTACGTTTGGCCCTATTATCCCTAATTGGGTGTCGGACTAAGTAATCGGAGAAACGGAGACGTAAGAGTAAGTATTCTTAAAGAAGTTTATCCACAATTATTTGTCAAGTAATAAATATAATACGACAAACCTACTTGCTGGTAAGACCTGCATAGATAGTCGCTTAGAAATAAATTCGCCCTTAGTGCTGCCTAGAGCATTTTAACTCTCGCCTGTCATAATAACTTTCATAACTGCATTTCGTTCTTCCAAACTCGACATGAAAAAGAATGGCATCGAAAAAACTGAGTTAAACGTTTAATATCGTTAAATCTGAAGAGTAACCAGTTTACGTGCGAGCTCGTTTGCGCCTCCCACGTTCATTAATGTCATCTAATTGTCCCGACGATTGTTTATTCCTTATATTTTTCGTTGCTATTGGTTTTAGGTACTGCTAGAGGACATTGTCTTTAAGCAATAAAATTATAGCCTTGAAGAGATAAAATGTGTTCGATTTTCGTAAAATGTTTGTAACATGTCCGTTTTTTCCCTTGGAAATTTTAAGAATGTTGCATCCAACAATCTTAAAATTTTCTTATCATATATTTATTATTAAAGTGGAGAGAAAAAATTAACAGAAAATCTCGGTGTATGTTTTATTTTTCTGCTTCACCCATTGGGAATAATAAATAAGAGAAATCAATCGCATTTTCTTTTACACATTTTTGTGATGCAAGAACAAAAATGTGAAGAAGGGCGAAAGAAATCAAAATCTCCGTTTAAACTTGAAAATTTATTGACTTAAAAAGATTTAGGCGAAAAACAAGAACAAATTAAAAGAAAATTAATACGATTAAAATGACTTTGATAATCTTTGGAAGGTACAAGATAACAAAGATTGAAAACAAAGTTAGTTTTGCGCCTCGTAAATCAATCATGGTGGGGAATTCTAATTGCGCAACTTCGACTTACACTTGACCCATTTTTAGTTTGAAAGCATTCTCTGACGCCATGATGTGAGAGGTTTGCTCATTCTAAATCCAAAATGGAATGTTAGTGTACCATCAAAAGGTTTGGCATATAATAAGGAATGGCAAAACATTGGAAAAGTTTTTTCAGATTTTCAAATGATTCATGAGAATTTCTGTTAATTTTATTTATTATATATTTTATTTTATTGTGACTGGCTTATCGCTGGGTTAAGATCTATTTATACAAACTTTGGAAACATTTTAATACTAAATTATCGTAAAGTCAGGAAACAAAACTCCGTAACCCTTTTTCCTATTTCCAGGAATTGTTCTAAAGACAACTTTAGTCAGTAGTTCTAAGAAACGCCAAGAATAGTTTGTAAGGTTGCGGTGATAGAGGATAAAGATTTTCTTTTTAAAAGCTCAGGTTTTTTCATAAAGCCACAAACTTATTTACAACGTTTTATTCCAAGATGTTTTCCATCGTATCTAAAGTAATCAGAATAAATGTAGGCGATATTTAACGAATCATCCGGTGTTTAGGCACGAAGCGAAAGCATGAGCCAATCACGATTATTACGCACGAATTATGGCCAATAGCCGTCAGCTTTGTGGGAACGTTGATTTTCTATCAGATTTAAGAGCTAGCGCACATTCGAGCTTTATCGACAATACTACAACGGTTTCACCCTAAATGGGGTTGCGTCTCAAGCTTCAATTGATAAATAACTCAACTAAATTAATTGTAAACAGATATACAGAACAATACACAGCGATTGTTGGGCTTCTTGAATATTTTATTTATATCGAATGTCAGACGTTCCTTCGACTTTTGAAACAAAACAATATGGATAATGTTTGTCTAGGATCTGTTTCAAAGTTACGTAAAACTCCAAGTTAGTTATATAATGTGTTTTCGGGCGGCGTCTATAAGAACAAACAAATCTAATTACACGTGTTGAGAGATATAACTTTATTGATTTTATGGACACCTCATTTACTTAATGGTAATGTTTTCAATGCGATTTTTGTAAACATTTAAGTAGGTGTTATACCAAAAGCTACTTATCAAACAGGTACATTTTTAATATGGATGTTGGTTGACAAATTGAGGCATTACAAAGCCTTAACTCTATTCGATCTAATTTATAACGCATAGATAAATTGTAACTTTTGAACTTTGTCACGATAAAAGTCTTAAGGCATAATCTTGGTAGCAACAAGGTCACGAGAGGTCAAAAGTAGGTCGAGATGTTTCCAGAAAAGGATAGTCCGGAAGTGCTTGAGATCGAACTTGACGAAAATGTGGCGTAAAATGGCGGATTTTTAACGTCCCGCGTCATAAGCGAGGGATACCGATGAGAAGGAAGCAAGATGGTGTAGGATTTTTAAAAGGATTTGTCGCATGACGCTCGGAATAGAGATGATATTTATTGGCGTTTCCTTCGCCTTCTTTATTTGAACATTTTGCTTTTAGTTTGAAATACTTTTAGTTATCACGTAGGTACTTCTCTAAATCGAAAATTGAACAAGTGGAAATTGAAGTGAACTTTATTTATTATAGGGAATATTTTATTGCTTTACAATAAAATTTGCTGCACTTAAATTACTTAATTACGACGTCATTACTTACTGTAATAGTTCTTATTATAAATTTAATTCTTTTTGAGTAAGTACATTAACGGAGCAAATTACTACCCCATTTTGCCTCGGGCAAAATTAAGATCCAGTATTGAAATATCAATATATAAGTCATACATACATACATGCATAAAATCACGCCTTCTTCCGGGGTAGGCAGAGCCCTGAAAACGTCACTTGGTATTCTTTCAATCTTTCTAATATAACTTATGTGAAACATAAACCTTTATACAAATTTGACATTTAAGTGAAAGTATTATCATTTACCTACCATATACTGTGGTAACATCTGCAGTAAAGATAAATAATATTGCTTTGTCGTACTCCGACGGATCTTCACACAATCGTTGAATGAGTGCCAACGAAAAGTACTAAGTAAATATTGACATTTAAAGATTTTTTCAAGAATTACTCTGTGCAAATGATTTATTAGCTTACTTGAGGTTTTGTTGCTATTTGTATTCGCTAAATGTGCATCATAAATCTTTTAGTAGTAAAACAAATGAAGTAAGTTAAAAAATACCAGGCAATTATTTAAAAAAATAACTTTATAGACTCGTCTACGACCTCCTGTAATATAAGTTATGATTAAAATTACGTATTGTTTATGCCCAGTTGTTATAATACTAAAGTTGCTAGTCTTTATTGATTCGTGTTAAGTATTTAATTAATTACTAGATTTTATGCAACTATTGACTTTCGACAAATTATGTATAGAAAACCGATCAGCGCCCCTAGCGCATTTTCTAAGAACTGTTTCTTCAAGTAATTGAAATGTTAAATGCTCACCAGTCGAAAGTAATCTATACTAATCTATACTTATATTATAAAACTGAAGAGTTTGTTTGTTTGTTTGTTTGAACGCGCTAATCTCAGGAAGGTCCAATTTGAAAAATTCTTTCAGTGTTAGATAGTCCAGTTATCGAGGAAGGCTATAGGCTATATATCATCACGCTACGACCAATAGGAGCAGAGTACCAGCAAAAAATGTTACAAAACGAGGAAAAATTTCTCCCATTCTCTCCAATGTGACGCAAGCGAAGTTGCGCGGGTCAGCTAGTAACTGTAGAAAATTGCGCTACCGTTGCTTTTCCATAGAAAATAATATATAAACCGTTTCACTAGAAACTCACAACAAAGACAAGAAATTAAAATAATATGACGTATTGATTTCCGTAAGTAGTAGCACAATACTGAACAGCAACTCAAATGCACGTATGACGTATACCTCCTTTACCTCCTTATTATGGGTTGCGTGCTTAAGCCCATTTAACCAGCCATGGGGATTCTCGTTTTCCCATTGTTTTTGTTCGAACAATAAAGTATCCTGCGCTACGGAATTATCCGATAAATTTTCGATCATCATCGATGTCGTCAAGTACTCTTTCAAGAAAGATTGGGTCGTTATTTTATTTTATAAGGACCATATCGCGTTCGTGGAATTTTAGTAGAATGTGTATTTATGAAGATGGTGTTCTTGAAATTGTGCTTTTTGGCTCGTAGTTGAGTTTCTTTGTGATATGATGGCAATCTGTACATACACATTGTTGAAACAAGCGATTGATATAACACGACTTTATTTATTACAGTAATGAATTGAATGCGCCAACTCTCAGAACATGTTAACTTACATTAGAAAAATTAAGATCCACACTCGTGTCACTTAATTTATCCACAAATCACTCCAATACACTTGAAACGTGTTATTGATAAGTTAATAAAATACTCCAAGCACATTACAAGGTTCGAAACTTTGCAGTCCTCTTAAAAATGAGACAAAAATACTCCATAATATAAGTTTATGCCTAGTTGTTATAATATTAAAGTTGCCGTTGCGTACTTAGTCTATATTCATTCGTGTATTTGTTAAGTATTTAATTAATTACTAAATTTCCTGCAACTATCAACTTTTGACAAATTATGTATAAAAAATCTCTATACTTTTTATCAAAATTCTAAAAAGAAGTATTTATACATCTTCATAAATTGTAAAGTGAAACGATGTCCTTAAACTGAGCTAACTGACACAGCACACAGTTTGTAAGAGCTTGTAGCCATCTAGTGCAAGTGACAGCCAATTAAGGGAAATAGGTCATTTTGGCGGTGCACGGTGACACAACTGACACACCAAAGTGTATTTACTTATGTACGCGGGATCTAGAGCCATGTACCAGTTCTTGAGGTGGTACATGATAGTGAGTATGACAATGTAGAGATCTAAGGAAGTGAGGTTTGCGTCAGGTTAATTAATATATCTGTCGGTACAAACTGTAGCGCCATTCTCTACATTCAGTACTAATGGGTATCGATAATTTGATGTTTAAAATGTACTAAACAACTTACGGCATCCGCTAGAAGCGCTAATCAGGTTTTCATACAACATTTCTCGGTAGTAGGCTAGCTCGGTTAGGTGGCTAGGTAGGTTGTCAATAGTTAATAGTAGTAGGAAATCACTAATCTGGAAATGATATGATGTCGTTTTCAGCTCTTCTAGACGGGCTTAAAAGCTTTATTTTACAAAATAGACATAAGAGAATCGTGACAACATCAAGATTATCCTGTTGCTGTTAATCTTTAAAAATAATAAAAGTTAACAAACGTACATATATATTGTTATGAGTCAAAATAAATAAGTAAAAAGCATACATTTTATGTGGCTAGGTGTTTTGAGGCTTTAAAGTTTGATTGTTTTTGATCCAAAGCTGATTTTGCATTACCACTTTCTTACTTCAATGAACACAACATGCAATGTAATCTCACGTAGTTTTGTTTACAGTGATAGGACTCGAATGATATGATCTGTTTAAGATACGATCCGTTTCGGAGATGAGATTGGAAATAGGCACGCTGACATCGAAGTTGCGCTATTGAGGTCCTAGATTTAAAATCTAGATCAGGTAGAAGCGGGCTTTACTCGTAGATATCAAGACTTGCTTCTTTTATTATGTCTGTCGATGGATATTTGTTGTAATAAATAATATGAATTTTAAATTTTAAAGAAAAAATATTTTCTAGACTTATAAGCAGATTTTGAGGTGTGAAAGTGTTTAGTGCTTTCTTGGAATTGGTGGCTAGCCAATGTCATCCAATCATCTCCATGCTACTACCATTATACGGATTAAAGTACTCAGTGTATTTCAAGTATGATCTACCAAAAGATGTTTCAGGTTTTTACGATGTAAAGTTCGTCATGACACAAGATCCGTTCTTATATAATACACGTACGACAAACGCAAATGAGATGTGCAAGTACCGTGGTTTACCTCCATGGCAAAAAGTTTTGCTTTTATGTAAATTGCTGGAACAAACCTCTATCATAAAACACGACGTTGCTCCGCGAACTCAACGCAGTAATAATTTAATGACGGACGGCACTCCATCCCGAAAGTTCCATCGTTATTCGAACAAGCTACTCTTAATTTGACCTGCGTAACAGCAACAATTGACAACTGGTAGATGCATTACGTGACTAGAATACATTCCATTTGCTACGGCCTTCGAGTAACTCACTTAGGTCTTGCGTACTTAATTTCTTCGGAAGGTTTATTTCAACGGCCGTCGATCCGAATGGAATGACGATCTTGCATATCGATTGGTGTTAAGTAACACTGCTGCGGTCAGTGCGTCGAGATATACATTTTACTGGAAATGAGATTGAGATTAAAAACGTAGCGCTTAATATGATGGTGATTGCTGGTACAGATAGTCCTATTTTTGCGAATGAGGAGATCTGTGTCGCTTTTGCAATAATGTCATGTTATAAATAGCACTGGAGATCGGTTAAATATTAAAAGAGGTGCCTTAATTACCCAACCAGTATGCGACTGCGAACCACAAAGGCCTGGATTTGATCCCTGATTCGGAAATACTGTAGCCTAGAATTATTATAGCGTTCAGATAAGCCAAAGCCCTTTTGAATTCGAAAGTCATGTTTAGTAAATATAACTTGAATGATTCGTCCCAGTGCTGCAGTGCACTGAGCGTGCAATCTTTTAGTAAAGATACCCTAGAAGCCGCAATACACTTAGAAACAATGAGACTAAGGAGAAGATTTGAAAGGTACGTGTCTCATTTCACTTCGATGTCAATTCTGCGATGTCTGTTATCCTTAACGTATGTTGAATAAAACATATCCCGTTTGCATGACAAGTGTAGACGTTGTGTGTGCAAAACGTCGTATGTGATGTTTCCTTTTAGCACCTGTAGTATATTTTTCGTAAAAGTAGCGGTCAACATAGGATATCCACTTTATCATACATAGCTCAACGAATGCAAAATTCTTCTGCAAATGTACGTACCACTAAGCGGACACCCATATAGCGAATAAAAAACGTCAGAAACAAACATAGAATAATAATGTTTTAGTCAGCTCTTTGTTTTTAGCTGCATTGTTGCTTATATGGTCGATTCCATAGTAATATTACCTAAGTAAAAGTTCATTGAATACGTAATCAACGGCACTTTTCATAAATATGCGACGCATTCTCTCAATCTACTCTTGCAATAATCGAACCGTTCTACTTACATAAAATTGGGTCAATATTCGCGTATAAACAGAGAGGGAGCGCGAAAAGTTTATCCTAAAACAGTAATGTCACCAAATAGGTTCTTAACCTATTTTGCTAGTGGTTCTACAGTTTCAGAAGATGGGAGCTCCAGTTTGTACCCATTCAATAACGATTTAAAAAAAAAAACAAAGCTTACAGTCATGTAAGCAAAACCTGCATTCTAAAAGTACCATTAGATAATTCAGACCCTTTACATGAAATGACATGAATGTATCAGTATTTTGGCTCCAAAAGAGAGCTAAGTCTTTGTTATTCCAACATGTATGAACAAACATAATGATACAGAAGGTTTGCTTTTTATGCCCTTCAAACGTAAATCGTGTAGGTCATTTAGATGTAAGCACTCTGAAAACGAACGTTCTTTTTTACGAGTCACGAGCTTACTTCCAAATTGGAAATCGGGGTTATTTCAATAAAATCGGATCAAATTAAGGTTTTGTGTGAACAGGATACTGGAAATAAAAGTAGGCTAGAGGAGACGGTCGTTTGCGATCGAGTGTTTGTGTCTGTGCGGAGTGAAGTGCGCGGCGAGTGAGCGGCGCGGCGAGAGTGCGCGGCGGCGCACGGCGTCGATAGCGCACCGGCCTGACGTCGCCGCGGGCCGGCGCACTCCGCACTCCGCCACCCTCCGCGCCCCGCGACCACGAGCGACGACGCACGTCACACTCGACACCCGCGACACCCTCGCCACCCTCGGCGAGCCGAGCCGAACACCGCGGCACGCGCGTCTACGACACCCTAGTGACTGTTTACTGTGAAACACCACCAGACATACCATAGGAACTACCCAGTGCCACGGTCTCTTCATTCTTCTGTGCTGGTGAAAACAAACACATCACAGAGCATTAGCGCAGGCGCGCCGCTAGCGGACATCATGAGAGCGGCCATCTTGGCCGAGGACGCACTTTCGCCTCGCCCCAGCTTCGAAGTTCGTTTTGAAAGCTCCATATAAGCTTAAGAGGACGAGCGATGCGTCGTGGCCTGGGCTCCGCGACGTGCGCCCTCTGAGGCCGCACCGCGCCGCTATCGATCCGGTAGCGTCATGGCGCCCGCGGAGTGAATGCGGACATCGGGACAGCGCCGCAGCCTCCGTCAGCTCGCGGAGCGCCCGCCCAGTGATAGTGCTAGAGTGGTCGCGCGGCATGTGAGACAGAGTGTCGGCGTGGTTGGGAGGGCGCGCGGGCGGCGGCGGGCCCTGACCGCGCGCCATGGGCGAGGAGTACGCGCGCTCCCCGTGCGAGCGCTTCCCGGCGACGGGCGCGTTCAGCGTGGCGCCGCCGGAGCGGCTCAGCCCGCCGCCGCCCGCGCCGCTGCCGGATCGGTTCTCGGCGTCCCCGCGGCGGGTGCGCCGCTGTGCCGAAGCGGAGCGCGCGCGGCGGCCGCGGTATGTGCCCCCGGCGGCGCACGTGCCCGTGGAGCGGTATGTCCCGCGGCCTCCGGCGCCGTTGCGCCCGCCGCCGCCGGTCTATTGTGGGCTGGCGTGCAGGCCACCGCCACCAGCGCCGCGCAAGTGTTGCGGGCCCGCCTGCCGCGAAGACATCGCTGGTTCGCCGCCACCGTCGCGCTATGTGGAGTACGTGGGAGCGGCGGCCGCGCGGAGGCTTGCGTGCACGCCACCACCGCCGCCGCCGCCCGCGCTCCAGCTGCCATGCGAGCCACAGGAGCCACCGTGTTGCGTACAGGCTCGCAGAAGACCGCAACCTCCACATGATTGGTAAGTACTTAAATCTTTGTTTATATCCACGATTCCATTTCCAAGGGCAAACAGAAAATCATTAGGAAAAATATTTTGTAAAGGGTCATAACTTTTAAACTCTCGCGTTGCATGTTTAATGTATAATAGAATACGGGAATTAACGCGAACACGCATTTTACCTTAAAATGCCTAACGTTTCGGCGCAGGTTGCACTCGCCGTGGTCCCAGGCAGACTGACCACTGGGACCACGGCGAGTGCAACCTGCGCCGAAACGTTAGGCATTTTAAGGTAAAATGCGTGTTCGCGTTAATTCCCGTATTCTATTATACATTTTGTAAAGGGTGTTTTGTTTTGGTCTGATGATGGTAATCAACATCACATCTGAAGACTCCTGTTGACGTACTAGTTATCGTATTTTTCCATAATATACAATAACGCACACATCAAGTGTCAGTAGTCAGTACGTAACGTTAACTGCTCGATAAATTCTACTGCGTAATACGTAGATGTAGGAGTAAGTGGCGGCATACAAAAGCATTTTTAATAATTCGGCGATGATAGCGAAAGCCGAGCCGTTATAATTGGTTAATATTTTGCGGATGATACCGATAACGTGTGATTGATGAGCGGTTGGCTAACGATCGTCGCATTCGTGTGCGACTCACAACATGTACGTACTGATTAGATTCTGCCCAACATCCATTTCACACAGTATTGATGGAATACTTTAGAACGACGACAAACCGAAATGTTTTATACCAAATTGTTGGCACTTAAATTGAGGTAGTAAAATACAATCAGAGCATTAACTGACCGCTATTTTCCGATGTTCTATAGAGAAATGCAAAATGATTTTAGTCTGCATTAAGCTTTTGGAATTGTACCAAAATTGGTTTGTGTCCTACATAGGATTGTTTTACATTATTGCATTGTAAATTGTACTCACTTTAATAGTGATTATAAAGTTGACTTTTGTGATCAAATAGTTCATAAACAATGGTTTTCGGTGACACAAATCATAAAGTTCCAAAGCTTATCATGATTTTGATTGCTACGAATAGGTAATTATTATATATGCAGTGAATAACGTATCTCTACATTATTTACTATAAAAAAATGTTTGTGGCTTTGTGGTATAAAAAGACTTGTACATGGATACGATATGATTGTTATTGTGACTAAAAGAGAAGTTTTTTGTGATAATATAGTTTTAATTATTAAGAAGCGCCCATCTATTGATTTAGTCAAGTTCACGACTTTTGACGCCCGCCCTCAACTATTAACAACTTTAAAAGCATTTAGTTACTTTGTTATTTCGTCGCCCGCGCCGTCGAAAAGACTCGAACGTAAAAAAACAAGTTTTTTATTAACTTTATAGAATGTAAGTTCAGAATTTGATTTTTTTCGCATAAGTGCTATAATATTATTTTACAAAGGTTAGCTTAGTTTAAAATCACTCAACAATGTAATTTGACGTGAAACTTTTTTCATATAAACTTTATTTTTAAAGGGTAGTTCAAAGCTCTGGAGCTGGTGTTAGAAACTTAGAAATTAATTTGTTTATTAAGGCGTAGTTTTAAATATTTATGCTTTCATTCAATCAGAATTTCAATTGTGGCGAGTGAAATATGTATGAAAGTTACTAGACTATTCAGGGAATAGGCGAATTCGATTTATTGAAGAACAATATCTACGTTGTTCTTATGTAACCTTTCGTCTAATGATTCATTTTAATTTGCATTTATCTGTATAGACTGTATTGATAATGGATGACATTGACTTGAAGACCTTTGAAATAATGAAAGCATAGATTTCAGGGTAGGGGTGTATAGACCAGCGGTGGGTCTGTTTTGTCTGTCAGTATAGTGAATAGATTGGAAAATTTTGCAATTATTTAGAGTACGTCTCGTACCTCCTACGTTGCGGCGAGACAATAACAATATTATTTACTGATAGCCGACCTAAATCAACAAATTAGGCATCTGTCCTGGATAATACAGATTACATTAGGGTTTGAGATAATCTATATTCCTATATATATTTTTTTTTTATATTATAAATGCGAAAGTATTGATGCTTGAATTATTGTTACTCAATCACGTAAACTATTAAACAAATTGATAGAATTTGGTAAACATATTGTTTATAACCAGGACTAGCACATTTTTTTTGCCCCGGGAAATCTTTTCACGCGTACAAAGGAGTGGGTATTAGCTAGTATCCAATATTTATTTTTATTTGTTTAAAACAAGGCATTGTGTTATAAATATGACACAATGGCTTGCTATCTTGTTCATTTATGATTTGTATGACACTGTAGAAGGCTGTTTGTGAACCCATATACTAGCTATGACCGCGACTTCTTCCACGTAGACGTTGGCAAAGTAAGAAGCCTATGTTTGATCACTTCTTATAAACTGTCTTTATACCAAACATCTAAATCATTCAGCGGTTTACACGTATACGCGTAGCCGTCAGACAGATAGGCTTTCGCATTTGTGATGATTAGTATGTAGCGTATGTATATACCACATACGCTACATACATTGCAAAAGGCTGTTTGTGGACCCATATACTAGTTATGACCGCGACTGCTTCCACGTAGACGTTGGTAAAATAAGAAACTTATGTTTGATCACTTCTTATAAACTATCTTCATACCAAATTTCATTTCGTATACGCGTAGCTGACAGACAGACACGCTTTCGCATTTGTGATAATTAGTATGTGGCGTTTGTGGGGCATTTTTAATGTTTATTACTGAATTTCATGATTTAGAAACCTGTGATAGCCTACGTATAATACACTATCTAAGTGAAGTGTGTTTATAAAATGGGTACCAACCTCGTTTGAACTAGGGTTACTAGGGTTTACAGATCAATCGTATGATTACCCAGTGAACATATCCCTGGTCACTGACCTGAAACAATAAACGGACCTCCGAGGATATTGCACGTATTGGCACATAGCTTTAATGTGGTACTTTGAGTTCATGGTGAAGACCAGTCACTTGTGGCTGTGGGTGTTAGGTATGAGAAGTAGGTCTTGCGACATAAAAATCCATGAATGTGTCGTTAATATCGAAATGTTTAGATATTCTTACGATTATAATAAATGGTGTGTGTATTGTTTTTCATATTTTTTTCCCAGTTTGTTATTATTTTGCATTTTTGATAATGTGACAACATTGAGCATGTATAATGATTTTATGTGTTTATCTCCATTTATTTAATTATTTCCGTTCTTAATCAGATTAAATTCGGTTTAGCGGTTAATCCTTCAATGCGTAACAGATGGACAGACTATCGCATTTGTAATATTAATTATGTATAATATGAATTATTATCTTTATAACAGCTGAAATGATACATCGTTGTTAAGAATCCTACTCTTTACCAACAAAAAACTGGCCACACACGTGAAGTCTATTGTCAAGTTTATAGACATCCCGTACATTTGAAACATAGGACGGTCTGTCTATTATGAATTCTATTATTGTTACCGTTGTTCTAAAATGTTTGTGTTTAATTTTTTCACTACGCATCAGAAGTAATCTTTCAATTTGTACGACAGACGTAAACACAGAAGTACGTGCATATTTCAAGGTGAATACTGTGGAAGAGCCGACAGAAAGGCCTTTTAAGATGCTGTAACTGTTTACGAACTGTCATAACCCAAAAACAACAATATCTCAGACATTCAGCTGTACTTTTATAACCAACCACGACTGTATAAAAACATATTTATTCTAAAGAAACATGCATACATCGTGTCAGTAGCAACTGTTAATTTAAGGTCAATCGTTATCAAACTAATATTATCGTGTTACATTCTTGCCAGTGATAATCTATTGATATTTACAAGCCAAAGAATTGTTAGTATCCTTATCAGTTTTATTCAGTTATCGCGATAAGATTCGGGCGTGTCTCTAGATCGCTTGCAGTGCCGCTGCTAACATAATTGGAGTGACATATAATTGCTCTTAGTGAACATTGTGTTGTAGTTCTGTGATTAAGTGCTCCGAGCTCTGTAGTGAGTGATTAAGAAAAATGGTTCTAGTATAAGCCGCGGTTGCTATCTCATCGCGTAGGTCTTACCCAGCCTATCCATGAACAAAAAGTAAGTAATCAATTAAGATTTCTTTCACTTTTTTCACTGGCCAGTTTTTGTATAGTTTTCTTTACAAATGCCTTGTCACGATCTTTTCTAGTAA
The DNA here is from genome assembly GCF_050436995.1 of Anticarsia gemmatalis. Classification (NCBI taxonomy): domain Eukaryota; kingdom Metazoa; phylum Arthropoda; class Insecta; order Lepidoptera; family Erebidae; genus Anticarsia; species Anticarsia gemmatalis. The sequence goes on from NC_134752.1 coordinate 5,280,289, forward strand.
ATGTAGCCTCGACTAACAAAACCTAACTTTATGATTCATGTTATGGACTGTGAATTGCGCGTTATTGCTACTTTTATTCTGGCGTTCAATTAGTCGGCATTTTTGTAGACTGCTACATTAACTTTTGCGATAAAAGAAGCAATTGTAGTGAACGTTAGTAGGAAAATGTAGGTTATCTGACTTTTAGCTTTTCGATGTCTCTGTAACGTTTGACTTCCATGGCGCATTTTCTTAGAGTCGGAAAAAACACATGTATGAGCAATCGTGTTTGGTGAATAAAAGTTTCCGACAAAGAAATACTGAACTAACCTAGTCGAAGCGTCTAACCTTTTCCTCTTTTCCCTAAGAAAGAGATCCAGTAAGATTAGAAGCTGCAAAGCTTGTTGGTATGTACAATAGATTCTCCACCAGTTTCGCGAAAATGACGAAAATTCGCCAAACTACTTACTATAGTTAGATCGGTGAAGTTTCTCGTGTGCCTATTCAAATGTCGACGTGGAAAGTTTTGGGATTCCTTAGTTGATTTCTTTGAAGATTCGACGTTGTATTGCTCGAGAGAAATTGGGTTTAGCTGATGTCTAGTTGAAAAATTCTGATGAACTAAATCGATGTTCGTGTAGGTAAGCGTTATGTCAATAGTCCTGCATGGACAAAAACGTGTTTGGGCCGGCCATATTGTGTTTGTTTTGTACAAAACACATATACACGTAGGGCACAATATTCAGTATTGATTAAATTTTAATCTCAATGTTTGTACCTTGTATTAGCTCTGGTTAGTGGAGCACGTTGTGGATTTGATTAGAACAGTTTCGGCTTCATGTGATTCTGTTTACGTTGTTGAACTAAACTCACATTATAATGCTACAGAGAATACGTTGTTAAAGTATTAATTAGGTTTTCTATAAAGAGCTTTTAAATTTTCCGCGAACTTCAGTTCATTATTATTGTCAAAATAAAAGAAATATAAAAACGTTACAATTAATGTATTGTAAAAGTTGATTTTCGTGAAAACGTTTCAGTTTCTATCAGAATTCGTTCACAGTTACTAGTAGAAATTAACAAAATACCTAACATGAAATTGAAAATAGCTACTTCATAGAAATATTTCTATACACGTGTCCTCGTACAATATTATATTATATTCCTTATACCGTTCATTGTTACATTGTTTTCATATACTTGGCAAAGTTGTTCGCTTATAAAACAATAAAATGTGATTTATATTTGCCGAATGAGACACTATTGATTGTGTAACATGAGGTCGTTGAACTGTAAAGTCTGGAACTAGAAGGCTGTATTGAAATTGAAGTAATAAGTTGAAGACAATAGTGATAATAGCTGTAGTATTGAAGTCTAGAATTAAACGTTAATCGACGTACGTGAGTATCTATGATTTTATAAACTTAAAATGTCCTCTAGCTTAGGAAGGAAACGTTTAAAAATCAAAATATTATTTGTTTCTCTTGATCTGACACCATATTGAATTTGTTGAGATAGATATCACGTTATATCGCAGATATAAAATATCTTTATAAACTTATTATTTTTCTACATCAATTTTTTTATTTTTTATTTTTTTTTTATTATTATTATTTATTATTATTTATTATTATTAAAACAGTGTTTCTTACATGAAACTTATACTTATGGTCCACAAAACTGTTTGAACAGTTTGTCTGTGGACACGGTCGAGTCTCATTTAATTATAGCAGTACTTAAGATGTACATATATGTATATATTGTATAAGAGCTTTGATTATATATTATAAGTTTATGTATTATAATGTATTTATAATTGACTTCAATATAATTAAATCAAAATCATTGAAAATCAAAGATGTCTTCTGAAAAATTCCGAATTATACCTCTTTGTATTTCTTCTAAATTGACCCTCGATATACACTATTTCGTTCAGACAGACACTTTACTTTCGACCAGTATCTCGTTTCAATAGTCAACAGTAGCTGGAGCTCCATAGCATTGTTTCGACATCCATTGACTTGCAAACAAGACGACCCATTATACCATCGATCGCAATCCGTTAGACCCAGACGTTGTCTAACAGCCTTTTGTGAAGGAAACGACCCAAAACCTTTTCCTAGAACCTATAAAGCTATACGTAACCTAAAAATCGGTTAAGTGCGAGTTGGACTCCCGCAGAAAGAGTTCCGTACCATTATTTATTTAAATGGCAAAAAAGTTATGTCGTTGTATGGGAGCCCCCTTCAATATTAATTTTATTCTGTTTTTAGTATTTGTGCTACATCAGCTGTGAATATTTCAACTGTCCAGCACGATCCAGGTGACATAGCCTAGTACCTAACATAGACTTAGACAGACAGACTGCCTGCGAAGTCTCAGTAATAGTGCCCCGTTTTTACCCTTTGGCTACGGAATCCTAAAAATTGAAAAGAGAATCTGTAATGTATAACAAGGTAACTAGGGTTGTTACTAGTTTTGGTCAAAGCTTTGACGGTACGTAATTCGTAGGGCTTTTACCCTCCAATTATAGCAGTCTTTGTCTTGCGTCGAAAAATGTTAAGTCTTCAAAGGACCCGTGCGGTTTCGTGTAGGTATGTTTAGGGCTAATGACAAATGAAAGGTCGGTTTAAAGTCGACCCGGTTTAGTTTATTATTCAGTGCTAGAGACCTAAGCCGTATAGGAAGCATGAGGGCTTAAAAATAGATAATTTTAGAATAGTAAGCTTTGAAACGGATTTGTGAGTCCCTTCGGAAATTGTGCTTTATGAATGAATATGATTATGTTTGGGTGAGCTCTTTAGTAATTGGTTACATTTGTTTACAAATTTTATTTGGGTTCTCTGCTGTCTCCTTATGGCATTGTGTAGATAGATGCATATGCAAAGGTTAAAGTTTCACCAAGAAGTTTTTATGAACGTATTTTTTACCTCCTTGGGCTTATTATACTCATCAAGAGTGTTTATCAGGCTAAATATCTCACACTTAGAAGCATTAATAACTCAACTATTTTTACTTGTTTCTATAAAAACAGCCATTAACAATGTATTTTTAAAGATAACTCATCCTACTCGTTGTGGTTAAATTAAGCCTCAACAACCTTTTCTAACTATAAATTGACACGTTATAGTATAGCAGATTGAACACAATAAATAGACGTATATATTTAATTTGTGTGTGGGCGATATACCGATATATTGAATGAACGTTGCTCCAATTGCGTTTGACATAGATTTTTTGATCGACGCGACGTGAATACGATTACAACAGCTTGTGACTGACGTGTGGATAGTGAGTTTGATTCTAACATTTCTCGAAATTAAATGCGTAGTGTTTATAAATATTGTTTAATATTTATCAAGCTACTAATTGACGATTACTTTACGAAAATTGATGCTAATAGTTATAATGGATACACGTATGAATCTGTATAGTTGACGCGAATGAAAGAGTTTTAATTAGGAAAAATATACAATAAATTTTTACAATATATTTAATCACATTAAAGGTGATATCTCAAACGGCATTTCTGTAATATGTGAAATTGGATTTCCCCACACTGTCCCACTGATTATTATCCTAATTCTCTACATTTGTTCACGATTTTTCATTTTGATTAACGATAATTTGTTCGTAGAATAATTCAGTAGGTAATCACAGATACGATAATTATGCTAAAAAGTGCTTCGAATAAAACCCTACTACAACAATTTACAATTCAAAGAAATAATTCCCCGAAACCGAAACAAAACCTCGGCACCTTTCAATTATTATATGCTACTCGCAGACAGCCTTGTATAAAAAAATATACAAATGATTTTACGGACAAAGGCAGGCTACTAAAGGTAAAAGAAATTATCTTAAGTAAGGAAACAAGGTACGTGATTTATTGATAACCTCAGTGAAAATGTAGAAGCAAAACAAGCGAGTAAGGAAGATAAATGAATTACTTTCATTTCGTAAAGATCCATTTGCGAAAACCTTAACTGTTTTTTTAGTGGGATAGATCGGGTTCGGTGATACGATGTTCTACTTTAGTGTGTTTGACATGTTGTTGTTTTTGCCAGGAAATTAGGGTGGAGACAAATATACACGTAGCTATCTACATGTTTATAGTCGCAGCGTACCTTCTCGTACTTATGTAAGATGTAATTGTCGTCGGGTTTTCACAATGTCTTGTAGAGCTACATTTTTGTACTCCCTACTAAATAGCTGTGAAAAGTGTAAACAGTAACAGCAATTTACTAGTTAGAGGGCTTATTAATGTGTCTAGCTTTCCTATTGTAAATCGTAGCCGCCCCTCTGGTTATTGCATACACAGGGACTTGAAACAACAAGCCACTGCGAAGTATCGATCCCTTGCACAACGAGTGTGTAGTAAAGGCTAAGTGCCAACTACACCGACAGAATAAATTGTCGCTTAAATCATTTGCACGCGGGATTTAACGGTACAACGTATGCGCCGTGTGACGTCACCGGATACCTTTTTGTATTTATAGGAACGATAAATATAATTTAATAACGGTATGTATTGCCTCAAATCGTTTATCGTGTGTTTTTACAAGCGTTTACGTTTCAGCGTCGATTTTGTTGTTTATTTTACTGGTAAAAGTTTAATTCTTTTAAGATTCATGAATTGTAACAATCGAGCATTTGTATTTAAAATTGGACGGGATTAGAATGCAATGAATCTCTTCTATTTTTAAGAACCGAAAACCGAAATTAACCGAAAACAACATGGCGAGAAAAATTATGATCACAATGATTATGTGACAGATTCATGGCTTACGGCCCCGGAACGTGACGAGCAGCCTGAGAAAACAGCCGGTGACTCTGTTCAAAAAAATAAAATTATCATATTGAAAGTTTAATGTGCCTCAATCACCAATCATATTGTTGACCCTAGCGAAAATTTGTAATGAAAAATAAACAAAAATTATCGATAATTGGCCGTCTGATGCAAATTAAACAAAAGCTCTGAATTTCGGCATGCGAATGAGTGAGAACAAAAAATGGCTGCGTTCCATTGTTCAGGCTTTATTTATTTCAGTTTTTGTTGTTCATTTTCTTATAAATTTTGGCTTTATGTATTTTTTCTTTTGAATTATTTGGAGTTGGGCGTGGTTACTCTGGGATTAAAAGGCAAGGTTAATAAGTTTTCAACTGTTTTTTAGGTAATATACTTTACCATTCAACGTTTTTTTTTGTTTCAAATGGCCTTTGAAAATATTAACGAAATAAGAATAAAACTCTACCACTTTTTAATTTTGTTGAGTTCAGCGTAGCACCATCTTAAAGCAGTTTATACTCCTGAATAAGCTACAGTAGCAATATTATCACAGAACCAGTTAAAGGAGACTAACTGAAAATGCAATCGTTGTCGCATCGTTACTTTTTACTATACTGTAATAGAACCTGCATTTTATACGTAGAAGAAGAGCAATCTTTATAGCATGTGACCACTGGAAAAGTGTTCTTAAAAGTTATTATTAAGACCTTTATAGTGTGACTTATTGAAAACCAATGTATTACTCGTGACCTCGTGAGTGAGTTTGAAAGCTTAAATTAACAGTAAAAGCCTTAGATGATGGGGCATGGATCGAGTCAACTCAAAATGGTAATAGTAGCTTAATCCAAAAAGGAAATATATTTCCATTTTTAAAAGACTTACAATGCATTTCAACATTTTTAATAAATGCCACAATAACTAGGACACTATTAATTCAGACGAAGTCTTGGGTAGATGCTAGTTGTTTTATGATTGTGCAATCACATTCTAACGTCAGGCAGACGGCCGGTTGTAAGAAAATCGACATCACCTTCTAACAGCACGAGTTTAAAAGTTAAACATGCTATACCGTCCCTACGTAACGCGATATAAGGTGAAGATAATGACAATGATCTAACGCTGTCGTGTAGCCGATAGACTCCCAATGGAATAGTCAACCAACACCTGCATTACAGATTTAGCTGTTCAACCACTGCCGCTAATTAAATCGTCATGACGTCACTTGGTTAGTACTGATTCAAACTCGACTCCTTACATCGTTAATCTTCAATTGGCCGTGAGAGGGCGCTGCATTCAACTCGAGTACTGTTCAAGCATAGTGTATTACTCTCTTATTGATGTGCTCTAGTTATAGGACTATTGTTTTTATGCTGAAGGTAATTAGAACTAAAATCGTGTCAAGTGATAAAGCACTTGTGATATTTTGATTGCTGTTAGGATGTTGTCCACATTTTATTGCAAACTCTTTGTGAAAAAGAACTTTCAGGGTGACAGACTAGTGTCTACCATATTTAATTTAATGGTTTTGATAATTTTGCATTTTAAATAACTAGTTAATATACTAAATTATTGTGCCCTTAACTTGGATTCTATGGCATAGGACCTACGTTATTGGGTAACGAATTGTGTAAGAAATTCGGTGAAATTCTTATTCAATAGTAATTATGTAGATTTCTGTAGGTATAATAATGTCACATTTACTCTCTCACTTTATTTCATCTTATTACGAAATTCAGAATTCTCGTTATAAGTACTTTATTCAATTAGCTTTATAAATCTGAAATATAATATTTAATTATTTGGTCTGTAGTTCTATTACCTTGAACCTTTCTCATCTACATAAAAGTTTTGGACCTTCAGACATTTAAAGATAATGTAAATTATTTTGTTAAAACTATTTTTTTTTTATCTTTATAGTGCTAAGAACCACAAGGGGCCTATGTGAGCTATGGTAAACATGTAATATAAAATTACCAACATATGCATCTTAGTAAATAAAATTCGCTAAAATGTATTAATTTTAATTTATACGTGCAAAATGTATTATACTCCAGCTTATAATATAAAATTTTGATGTTAAATTTTTGGTGAATATTTTAAAATTAATATGAGTATGAAGCACGCTGTAAGTTTTATATTTTTATTAAAACGCTTATGTACTTTCCACGAAATATTTATATTATTTTTCACCACTGGCCGGGAACCTGGGAAATATTTTCCCATAAAAATATGCAGCCAATTTACGGCTAAAAGTATAAATTCTTCGAGGAATTAATCATAAAAAATAGCTGTTTGCGGTCAAATATTGTTTGAATGACGTTTTTAAAGATTTTTCTTTCATTCACACCAAAAATGTTGCCGGGGCGGGAATTTTTATTCTTGGAATCTGTATAAAACGAATCATGTAAAAGCCGAACAAAAGAAATCTCGCTTTTGTCCAGCACGTTTCTGATACCGAAGGTTTTAAAGCATTCCGTTAATGCCTTATAGGTCTAGGTCATACAGAAGAGACGTGGGACGAGAACGCGTTGCATACTAGTGGAGAGGGTTTCTTTGACGTTCCGTCTTAATCTAAGGTCTTTTTTATCAGACTTGCGCATTAAATAGATCCACGTTTGAATTTGTAATCATGCAACTGATCATTTTAGATTACTTTAAGTAACTGTTTTAATATCATCAAAAATGACAAGTCTCCTATTGAAGGCGATGTGCCAAATAGAAGCAAAAGTAATAGTGAAAGTTAAAATTTTACTACAGGTAATATCCCTAGCTTATCTATACATATAATAAAAACAAAATAAGTACCTAAAAAATAACAACAGTAAATGGTATATTGTTCATAACCTTACCCAATTCTATTCCTTCCATTCCTAATCTTATAACAAGGTAAAACACCTACTTAAAACCGGCACCACGATCAGTTCTTCCACTTACGCCAAGTGAATAGTACGCGGAAATGATCTTGAGCCAAGGCGAAAGCTTTTAGTAAATAAGTTTGAAAGGCCACGTCCTTCTAAGGTTAGGGGTAACCCTACAGGCAGCAACGAAAATCGCTTTAAAACAGCACCATTCCTTTATCTTTGCACAGTACTTATCTTTGAGAGAAGTTTGAATGACTGAGTAAATGTGACTTTTCTTTTCAATGTGCAATAAAAGGTTGATTTTAATAATTTATTAATGTTGTCAAAAGTAAAGGTTTGGATTTAGCTGTCTGAGTTCTAAATGCTACGATTTTTATTAGTCCTAATATGTTTTTTTCGTAACATACGCAGCGAAGTTTTTCAGCATCTACTTAAAAAAAGAAAAAATTGGTTTAGGTGTAAAAATCCCAATTGCTGAAATTCTCCTATACTCTGATATCCAGTGTTTAAATGTCGCGAATCATAAAATTATATAATTTGCTTTAACCCTGGTTTAAAAATAAAAAAAACACTTATCGGCATCTGCAAAAGAAAATCAATAAAACATCTGCTCAAAATTCTGTCTATATCCAAAGATCAATACATGACCTTGTTAATTTTCCAGCTGATCATTAGAGTCTGGTTTAGTATTCTCGGCTATGGCTTGATCATTCATCTCGCTAAACCTGCCAAGCCTGATAAATGGCTTGCACGTACTGATTACTTCATTTTGCGGTACTCGCTTGTATTTTCAGGATTAATTACGAAAACAACGAGTTAAAATTAAAGAATATTTTTTGTTTTCTGAAACTTTAGTTTTGTTGCTTCTTATACAAAAACGGCCGAGCCGATTTTGATTCAATTTAGTCCACATACCATTTCTGAAAGCATTTTTTGCCAAACTGGATCTCCAATTTAACAAATTACTTTTCCTCAGTAAATGCCTACATTTCAGAAAGCAATTGCCAACATTACAGATTTGTAGTCTCATTGTAGGTACGACGAAATGACCGTCAGTCAGTTTCTTCTCTTAAATACCTAGTTCACATAACCCTAAACTTGGATGGATTTTGTTATATAATATTAAGAAACTGATAAATTTTAATATAAATCTATCCTATTCATCCATATTTCATGTAATACGAGTACGTCTCATGTCGCTATTTATTTACTATTCGTCGTTGAATTCGTCTGTATTTCGTGTTAGATATAAATGTGTTACTCTGTCCATATGTTATGCTTCCATAGCTACACTAAATTTTTTTTTTTTTATTAGCCCCTTATGTGTCCCACTGCTGGGCAAAGGCCTCCCCTTTTTCCTGCCAAACCTGTTTATCCCGTGCCAAGCTCCACCACGTTGGACCCGCAAATGCCGTTAAATCATCATGCCACCTGCGTCGTGGCCGGCCTCGGCAACGACGCCGACCGAAAAGATTTAACAAATCTAAATTATATCACACATATTGGTCACATTTTGGATGCAGCTACTTGAAATAGTTGTAGTCATCAGTTGGATAAAACATGGATTGGCGATCCCGTGATTCATGACATGCGTTCAAGGATCAAGGATCATGGATAGCACTATGGATCACGTTCGGCCCGTCTTCACCAACCGCTTCTAAGCGCGATTTTGTTGCCCGCAATCGTAGCGTTTTGGATTGTCTGATGTGGATCCGGCTATTGAGTAACTTATAATATTTATCATAATTATTACTGCAGTATACTACTTATTATGTTTTTATCTTCGAAAATACTTTTGGTTTTGGTGCCAAATAAAAAGTATAAAATAAAATGATCTGGTTAATATTAACAGTTTTAAAACAAGTATATGTGTACACACGCACCGGTATTGTGGTCGTTAATAGTTCACAATGAGCCACTATTGTACGTATGCAGTAACAAAGTGCGGTGTTGCGGCTACAGTGAATCAACAAAGCAGGTAAAACTTGCATTTATACAACAAATATGTATGAATATGTATGTTAAATATTATTTGTAGATAGATACTATATTCTTGTAAGGGGCAATCTCGTACCTTGAGTTAATTTTCAGTCTTATGTTTGACTACATTTTTATTCCGTATAAAAATCGTAGGTATTCATGAATCCCCACCGGTCACTGTACCACGGATATCGTCCATAAATAAAATATTATGATGATATTTTGTTATATTTTCATTGTATAAAGCGTCATACAAAGTTTCTTTTCCGAGTTTATAACATCAGTACCGAAAGCAGCAGTTGTACAGATACCTCGGACCACTTCATTACGGTAAATCGCTTGTCTTAGCTTGACAAATGAGCACTCGTACTCGTTAGTTTGTTGTATTCTATTTAACTGTTGTTATTTCAAACAAATGTCGATGGACACCACCTATCCTTATTGCTAATTTGTATAATGTCTAGAGTGCCTTGGAGAGATTCAGAATCAATATCGTGTTTCAATTATACCCATAGTACGTAAGTTAATTTAAATTTTACATGCTTCGCAAGTCATCGTTAGTGAGGTTATCGACATTGTATTTTATTCTAAACGCAATTCATATTAGTGCTCATCAAATTTTCATGTTCGCGTAGAAACGTATCAGCTGTGTGCAGAATAAAATAACAAATTCTGAATTATTTTACCGCACGATTGCAACTCCCATAGGGCTTCGTTTGATAATTTCAAAAATTTCCAGACAGTCTGGATTTTCTTATCATCTGTCTTGTTTTCGATGTGTTTTCTAAGAAAATATGTCTCGTGAATAGTCTTAGAAAATCTCGTATTAAAAGAAATCGTTTGACTTCTTATTCATCAAAATCTGTTGAAGCATTTTTGTCCTAAGGGATTTGCGAAATTCATATTTTATTAATGTTTTACATGCCATTGTAAATAGGGGTAAGACCCTTGAAGTTTAGGTACTAGAGATATTCCTCACAAAATATCGCTCATACCGTGTAGACATTTTAACTTTTCACCTCAATGAATTTTTAGTTTGCCTTTGTATGTGAAAATATCTTTTAAATATTTCGGACGAAAAAACCGATGAAAATATTGATTTTGGTTTCTCAGAAGGCGCTGTAACTAAATACAATTTCGATGGCTTCTATGTACGCAAGTTTTTTTTTCTACATAATTCACTAGTCTGATTACACAAGATCAGACAAGCACATAAAGAACCTAAGTACATAAAGTAAAGGGCTATAAATTGTATGTAAGGAAATAATCTCAAACCAACGATAGAATATTTATTCAATAACAACATCACACCAGGAAACTAAGTTACATGGAAACGAAATAACGCGTATTTGTATGTTTTATTCTTGTCACGTTTTCATTCGGAAAAGTATGAAAAGTAGGCACCAACGTTCCGACGTTTTTCCTGTAAGAAGGTATTGAATGTATTGGACATTGGCAGTCGTAGTGTTGTGCAGATCATGCTCGAAACCTGTCAGTACTACGCACCTGACCTTTTTGGAATCATGCCCATGGTGTCCTTGAGAACCCTTTTCACCCGTTTATACGCGTGTAGATGGGTATTATTAGATGTGCTTATTGATATTATAATATAAGCCAGCCAGCTTATATTATACACCGTTGTCTGTATCAATGCCCATCTATTCCGTTACGTTGTTTTTATAAGACTAGCGTCTGCCCAAAGCTTCTATGTGTTACTTAGGTCATAAGTAATAGATGTAATCAGTTTAATTAAAATTCTGTCCAGTAGTTTTTGCTAGAAAGAACAACAAACATCCACCATATTTTTATCACCACAATTCGCAGTCTGTCGAAGTCCTGTCAAAATTATCTAAACACGACACATCCGACTTCTTTCCCAAATATCAGTATAAATATTATAGGTATATTATCAAACCCTTATTAAATTCATCTGTTATCACTCGTTTCCAAAGTCACCATCTTTATTCTCTCTTTAATCTGCTTATTGCCTCTTAACCTTGTCTGGCGTTTAACAGCAGTCGGTCGACAAAAACAGATTGCAAAACACCCAAACAACTTGTAAACCGGGCACTTTAGCCAACAATAAACTAAGATCAATTCAGTAATGGCGGACGGAACTTAACAGCAATTTGTCAACGTCTCGGTGCAATATCGTTCACGTCATAGTTAATTATGGGAGTAATGATGAAAAGCTCTCAATGATAATGAAAGTCGGGATAATGTTAGCTACCGTTTGTGTAAAATGTAATGGTGGTGTTGCTATGAACGATAATGGTCGATGAATGCTGATCTTGTTAAAAGAAAACATCTACTTCTACATTTTTAACGTGACAGTGGAGAGAAGAGTATTAGTGCTAGTATAAGTTTTTTTTGTTATTGTTACGAATACTCGTCACCGATATCCCAAACAATAAGTATACTAAACAGTGATAAAGATAGATTTCCAGGAGTAATATTCAAACTATCATCTCAACTGAATTTAAGACATTTTCCGTAAATTGATATAAATCTGAATACAATAAGGATGAAACTAATCAAATAGATCCGTAGTTTCAAAGTAAAATGATATGCAGATTCGGACACCAACCAATCTAGTTCGAAATGAAGCCACTCTGTCGATTACTGCCAACGTCATTCGAAAAACAAGTCAAGAGCACAGTTCTTTTAAAATCTCAATTACCTAACTTTTTCATAAAAGTTTTAATTTAGAATATGATTCGAACATTGCATTTGAAATTGAATAAAAAAAACAAAGAACAAACAAGTCTGGCTTTGAAGAAGTTGTTGAACGAAATTCGAAGTCAATGTACGAAACGAACGAAATGAACGAAACGAACGAAACTAAGGTTTATTTGTGAGACAAAAACTGTTTGACACAAAACATTGAACGGACTAATTAAAACGAGCCATCCATTTACGTATTCAAATACTCTATGTAGTTAATTAAAGCGTTTGTTCACCAAATTGGTTTTCATCAGCAATGGGAACTCAATTTAAAGACGTGCATTTTTAAAAGGTCGGTAATTTGTCTTATTTTAATTACTCATACTTGAATTTTAATTGCTTGGCAATTTTGTGTCGCGCCGTATTAACATAATGATTCGTTTTAGGTGGCTTTATGTTAAGGAAGTGAGACTGCTAATTACAGTACTCTGGGTTTGATATCCCGATTGAGAATGTTTAAGCTTCAGTCGTACATTTTTTCAGTAATCGCTCAATAATATAATTAATTTGATAAACATCGTTTAGTTTTCTTAATATTATGCAGCCCGAAACTAATTTTCATACTGAATTTACTATATTCATTACGGGCTAAGAATAAGACGCTTTTGGAAACTATAATACTAAACTTTTTCTTTTAAAACAACTGCAACGAAAGAAACCAAGATTAACAATAAAGTTTCAAAAGACTCGTTAACTAACACCGGAGTTGTTCGACTGAATACTTAGCATTTTTTTTCATTTCAATTCATATTGAATAGTTTTTGACAAAAGTATTTGATGAATTATTATTATGGATACACACAATTCTAATCTTTAGATTTTTAAGAACAATGTGTTTCTAGTTATGATACTACATACATACTAACCAAAAAATGAATTGTAAAGCTTACTGTCTATCTTTGACACGAAATCAAATCATGTTATATTACTTCGATCTGATCTGACAGGATACTTAGATGGTTTTCATATTATCATTCACCATCCCGCTTCAACATAACCAAATGCAATAGAACATTGTTAATAAAAAAAATATATGAAAAACAGTGTTTTATTAAAGTAATATTCAGTTACTCAACCTATAAAATGAAACTGCATCTAAAATAAAATGAAATACAAATACTAAACAATATCTAGTAAACTAGGGTATAAAATCAAATTCCCGATAGAATTGCATTCAGAACCATTAACCACAAAGCCCTCGTCCCGATCCATGGCACTTGACAGTAGTAAAAACAACTGTAAAAATGAAAACATAAAAATAGAGTCACAATAGTCTATGAATTAAAAAAAATAACGTGAATGTTTCGTTATTTGAATGGTTGAATTTTGGTTTTGATTTAGAATTTATATTTTTTAGGTATTATATTCTAGCGAAATTATTGCCCAATCCTGTGTTTATTGTTACGGTGCCAGATTCTGTACAAAGGAATATACTATGTATTGCATATTGAGAGTCTGCACTCGTTAGGTTGATACAACCGTATCAGCAACAGGCCGTCGGGCAACTTACAGTGACGAATAACAGATTTACTAGATTTTTTTTGCCGCTATCTTTCAAAATATTTAAAATGAAGAGCAAAATGTTTCAAGTTGCAAAGTAAAAAATACGTAACTGCATTTAATACAAAATTGATATCTACACTAAAGTATAATATATGTAGCTCCCAAAGGTTAGCAGCGTATGATAAAGTAAGTAAACTAATAGCAATGTCGGCCACAAATGACGTTCAACAGAACAACAATGGCTTGAAAAGCCTCCTCGTAAGGCTCTAGATATACTGAGTTTCTTTATAATTAATGGCCGCGAAGATCTTCAGATATTACGAATATTAATCATGAACCCACGCAACGGGTAAAAAATGAAAAATTTTACGTCATCGCAAAGAAAGAGATAGATGGATTAGCCGTTCTTCATGCGGGTGGTGCTTTTATCGAAAGTTCTTCAAAAACTGACTGCATTGGTGGAGCGTTTTTCCAGCACTGACAACGAATGTTTATCCAGTGAGTAGTAATCGTGATTTCTGTAGACTGTTCAATGCCTTTTAAGAATTGACTATTTCAGATGACCTTAGTTGACAAAAGTGTATTGTGAGTGGAAGCAATTACAACAAATAATTTGACAATGGCAAGTGCGATAAAATCGGATCCTTCGGTGAGAATCGTTTAAGTTAACAATTTCATACAAAACACTTATCACAAAACAGATTACTGCCATACTATAATATAGTCAAAGGTTAAAATGCAAAAGATTACACGTGATTTCTAATCTATTGTAACGGCAGACACTTTCGGTATTACTCCGTCTCTATTTGCAGCGAGTACAAATAAGTAGCAAGTCACAGACACGAAACAAATATCTGTAAGCTTCACAAATATTTGCTCCACGTTGGTACACAATCCACGGCCTTAAAGCGTCAAGGTAGCTTGAAACAAGAGGCAGGCATTTGTACTTCAAATATCTACATAGAAGCATGTTCAATACTAGTACTATATTTTAAACGATTACTTTTTGCAGACACGTAAACAAAATATGTAGTGTTTGCAGCGGTCAGTATTGATTTTCTGAAAGTATTGTTTGTCGTTTAAAGAGCAATGGATATTCTAATCTTAGAAAAATATGACTTTAAAAACAACTTATGTGGACCAATTCAAAAAAATTACAAAATATAAAATAGTTGTAATAGAGACCTAGAATGTGCAGGTTACACATTACTTTAAGAGCTTGAGGTATTTTAATGATTCTTTGTCCAACCTACAAATTCTACAAGTAAAATTATTTTTAAAACCAATGAAAAGGTATATAAAATAAAGCCTTGCGCAGTGTAATAGCATTTCTTATTTGAAAACAATCGGATACAAAGAGGATTGACAATCAACACAGCGCAATACTCAGGGTTCCAATCAATTGGATCTGAAATGGAATGAACGTCTGAACGTACAAAGTACAACTTTAATTGGGTCTTATTGTTACAACAAAACTGATTCAGTGTATTGATTCCTTTCGAAACAAAGATTGCAACAAGTTTAATGGGTCTTTATGCTTTGTACTACGATTATTAGAAATGTGGGAGTGTTGTTGGACTATACATAAAGACGAATTCTAATAGTTGTTGTCTGTAAATGGTGTGTTCGTATTAGTGTTATTATATAAGTTGGTTACTGTTTCATTTGTACAGTAAGCTCTCACTTGTTCTTTATAGAAACTGTTTCTCTTTTTTTTTTCTTCTCTAGAAGGAAATGGATTTAAATTTTCTTAAAGTTTATTAACCTAGACTGCTTAAGTAAAAACATTTTCATTAAAACGAAAGAAACCAAGAATCCAGATCAGACTACTGCAAAAAATCTCAGCCAGGAATTCCGATTTACACAGATCCAACTATCAAAGAGTTTAAAAAACGGAATTCCACGAGAACTTTCCAAATAATTTGAACAGTACCTTCGGGCAAAAAAACTGATTAAAATCTGTGCTCTTTTGGCCGTGTCGTGTTGTCAGCGCTCTGGGGAGGAAAGGGTTAGTCGAGGGCGAGGGGAGAGCCCACTCATTTCCCAGATACCCATTGGTAGGGGACAAACCGAATTTCTCAGATTCTTGACAGATGTTAGGAACAATGTAACTGAAGTGGAAAGTAGGAGTTTTTGAATCCAGCGACAATTTATCATCTGGAAATAACGTTCCTTTTTGTTTGCGATTTATAATAGGTAATTTTGTTTGGCCTTTGAAGTTTCGTTTTGCTAATGAAAATACGTAATTGCAGTGCTTCACTTAATGGAGGTATAATTGTGGTCTAAATGTCATTTGAATTTTTTCGGGGGTAATTAATGTATTGTGCGGTATAATTACTGATGTTTTTTGATCATTTTGATAACGTTGAGTGAACCATTTTTCAAGAATAATGGATTGTAATTTTATAATATCGTGTGTTTTTCTTTTATACGGATAGAGGTCAACGAAGAAAGCTAAGCTCGAGTGGGCGTTCTATAGGCAACTGAAGGATTATGATCTTGTGGAAAGCAGTTGTTCACCTGAATCCGATAGAAACTTTAAGTTCTTGTATATAACTTTCAGTGTTTCAATTTAGTAGTTGCTGCTATTTATAATTAAATTAATTTAACTTCTTGTTTTGACTGTTATTGAAAGCTAGAGTAAAACGTCAAATTCATTGTTCTAATAAAAGATCTCGTTCGCAAGAAGCTTTCGTTCTTCATACTTGTTTATAAGTAAAGCTTGAAATATACATTACATAGGAAGGAAAGAAATCATATACCTATATAAATTACATTGGGTAACTAGCTGACTGGGTAAATGTTGTTTTCCATGTAAATAATTTCTATTGTACACATTTCTGTGAATTTATTATATACTATCGTTAGTACGTACCTCCAGGGGTCGTCAGATCTATAAAACAATAACATTCTACAGATATTCTGCACAGTTCAAAGGGTTAACCTAGATATAGACCAGAATGGGCACAATTCCAAACTCCGTACTTCTAAGCTCAAACCAGAGAAAAACTTCACAGTCAATATTCAGGCATACAAAGCCCTTTCATACATTAAAGCGAGTATATTATAATATGAGCATATAATATAAGGTTTATATTTGAAGTACAAAGTGCGGAGTAAGATTGCGGTTTCGCTGTGACGTTGGCGTTGTACCAAATCGTCTTGTGCCCTTGGCTGAGTACTGAGCGACTAATGATGACGCACACTTAGCTCATTCTTGAATAGCTTAATTAATTTAATAAACGGTTTGTGCTCTGTGATTTCACTTGACAATGGTGCTTTTTTGGTTCGTGTATTTAGTATAGATAGATAATACTTTCAATATTGATACGTACAATGATGTATTGAATCAATCTTTGAATGTCGATTAAAATTTTAAGATACTAATTCAGTTGTTTAAATTCTGGATATTGATTTAGTGATTGCCTTCTTATTATGACCTAATATACCACAAAATTAGTAATATAAATAAATAAAAAAAAATGTAAGTAAATATAAAAAAAGTAATATAAAATAAACGAATAAATTACCTCTTTTTCTCTAAGTATCAGGCAATAATGTATCATCAAATTTAAAATATTTTTTCCTAATCGGCGTTCTTCAACTCGTTTCATTAAACAGTACCCACACCGTATTCATTTACCCGAGAAATGTACACAAAGGAATTCAAAACATAATTAAATATGATCTTCGTATTCATAACATGTTTAAATAAAACTTCCGCAAAACATTGCTATTAAATTGCTCATATGATAACTCGGAGTTTTCATCTCGCTGACTAAATGTGTGGATAACATACCGCAACCCACACACGAGATTATAGAAATAATAATTTGAAATATGTAAACGAGTTATTCTTTTGAAGGCAAATATATAAATCGCTTTTTTAAAGGTAGTTTTAGAATATTCGAAAAATTAAATATACAAACTTTTTCAAAATAAGTATTCAGATTTTACAGCCAATCAGATATTGCTTGCGTTTGCCAATTTTCATTTTCTATAGTTGTTATATTTTACAGCGAAATAAAATCACCTGAAAATATTTTTTCGAATTTTTGGCAACGTTAAACAAACATTTTGCGTACATTCAGGCTAGGATCACATTCATTCAGAATTCCCAAGTGTAGCAGTTAGTTAACAACAATAAAATAAACTACAGCTCCCATTTAGAAATTGCACCTTAATGGACCATTATCTCTTTTATATGGCAACTCGAATAACAAGTCTAGTCGATAGAATTACTTACTGAGCATTAATATATGGACGTAGGTGTTTAACCCTCGAAATTGTGCTTTTATTTGATCGAATAAACATTTGAAATCAAAACTATGACACCTCTTTGTGTTATTAAATTTGAGCTCTGGCATTCTCGATACCCTTCAGGCGTTTGTTGATCTGTGAACGTGAGTTTATATTCGTATATGTTTAATTCGTGCTTAGAATATATTAAAAACTGTAATATTAATCGCACGTCGAAGCGCAGTGTTGAATTTTGAAGGATATTCGTCAAGATGTCATTCAACGTAATCTTTGATCTTGAGCAACGGTCTCATGGCAGTAAAAAGTCCTAATCTGTGTTAAGAAGTTCTTATATCTGTTGATACTTCAACGATATCAAGCGGTTGCTGTCTTATTTCAAAAGATGCTTTGAAATGTTTGAGAATAAAATACCTGACAGCAAGTACAAGTTATTTGGATACTAAGCTTTGTGTTTTGTGGTCGCATTTCAGAGCAAACACCCTCTGATAAATCAGGGAGAAGAAAATCATTGCACTTTAAATTTGGGATTTCGGTTACTTCTATTGTAGTCAGTGTATTTGTTATAATTATGTTCTAGTAAGAGTCGCTAACAAAAACAAATTCCATCCCGAGTTACTTATAAACTTATAATATACTCCAATTTTATTCAATAGCAGCCTAGAGTTTGGTTACGTGCCCAGTAATAAGCAATAAGATCTTCTTTATTACCTGAATGTCATCACCTTTACTTCTACCTTCGAAGGATTATAGACGTATATTCTTAAATTTTATAGTATAGTCAGTCAGTATAGTATAGTTGGAAGGTACATTCAAACTAGGATTACTTGGAATTTAAGTTCTAACTACTCTACGAAGTGTGATGAACTACAGCTATCGCGTTAGTCAAGATGATTTACTTCAATATGAAATACAGTAACCATTCTCAAGATTAACTTGCTCCAATGAATACTGCAGTGGATATCAAAGGGCAGGTAGACGTTCCCATTCAAGTTGGCTTGTATCGGATTAGTGCAGATCCTAGCTAAGGAGTTAGTACTCTGAAATTGCTTCAATACAATGGTACTACAAGTCTACAAGTTGGTAAAGTTTATATCGAATTCCAGATGTACTAAGGTATAGCTATTTCGAAATAGATCTTGCTCAAATGCTTTAGATTTTTTGGATTTGGACTAAGTAGTGGAATGAAGATGTCGGTTTGAAGAAATATTTTAGAAAAAAGTGTTTGAACCGTCTAAGTGTCACTCACAACGTAAAATATAAATATTCTTTAATTATAAGTAGTAAAAATGACACATAACAAGAGCATTTATTTATAACAGAACATCAAACAGTTCTTTGAACCAACTCTCTGCTATTACAAAGTACGAATTGGTGAATTCACGAATGTATTTATCTAAAAAATAACGAATTGAATGCAATTGATACAACAAACTTTAGCAAAAACTTTTGATACAAATAAATACCTTAATCTGTATTTACCTTTACTCTGCTTTCGCTTTATTATTAATTTACTTTGTGTACTTTGAAAATTTAAAAGTATTTTTACAGAATAATTTAATAAAAAGCGAGTAGGACGGGGCCATTTTAAAAATTAATTATAAACGGATTAAGCTGAGTTAATAGTATGCTCTTAAGCTGTAAAATATTTAGTTTGCTACATTTTATTACCCAAGGGGGTAAATAAGAGTTACAAATAATTTATATATTTACCAGTCCAAACAGAATCCATTTGATTTTCTAAAATCTGTTTTTAAGGTGAAGTTGAATATATTTCAATTACTTTTCACTTTGCTGGCATTTCGATTATAAACTATTTGGTTTCGTGGAATCGGTTCCACAAATTTGTTTTAGACTAAAAGTTAATCGTCTCAAACGTCCAAACAGATGGTCGTTGCTAACCATACAGACTCGGGTTTCACACCCACTTTCGAACCTTTGTTTATTATATTTTTGTCTTCCTTCGAAAATACTTCAAACATATAATTAAATAGCTCTAACAAACACAAAGAACAGTCTTTCGTCACGTATATTTAAGGCAAGAAAATATTATGACAAATTCGAAAAGTACACCTACGCAAATAAACTGAAACTTTATCATTACAAGCGCCTAATAAATTCAAAACACACAGCAATAATTCAATTTTATTAAATTATTTATCACTATAAAGGAACACACTTAACACTTAGCCCAAAGAATTCCACTTGGTAAGTTCGTGCATTATTTCTAGGCATCGTAGTGAATATTGAAACGAATTGCATAAGTTCACAGACAACTTAGAACTCGTATAATGAAACCGGTGTAGGAAGTAGATTGTATTAAGTAAAATCCAAGGAACTTTTGTGCAATATGAAACAGCCGGTTTAACTTCTTTGACCGGTTAATTTCACTTCACGAGTTTAATAAGAACAGTTTGCTTGTATTTCTTACTTAGTGTTCTATCGTTATGACTACTGAATTAAGTTTCAAAACTAGTATCAATAACTCTTAATTGTTATATATAATAATTCATTTTTGACATCATTATTTTATTTAACGAACTTTGAAATACAAGCTGCTAGTGCCTCGATTCTCTACTACTATCGACTACCGACAACCGAACTGTCATCGAGAAATGTTGTATGAAAATCTGATCTGATCAGGATTTACGTATCTATATAATTATAAAGTTCAGCGTTTACTCTCATTTTTTTATTGTAATATATTGCTATTTTATATTGATTGGCATTCAACTTACACATAGTCAATTTGAAAGATGTGTTATACATATATTGTATAATATGGACTCTGCTACCCGGATACATTGTTTTGCTGTAAATAAATCCCCAATAAAGCAAGGGTGCATTAAAATCATTGTATACACTTGTATGTACATAGATAGTAAGAATATAAAGTGTCCGTATGCACCTAGTATAAACGACACGACTTACCATTTCAAAGAGCGCATTTTATAATATATTAAAGTTTACGTTCAGCGTCTGTAGCCAACGTGTTTGGTTGATAGATTTTTGATATCGTTCTACTTGAAACTTGGCTTTAAAACTGGGTTTAATAACGTACATATCAAATAGTGTTCCGGTACCCACTATAACTCTCCTTGACCTGAATTATCGGTGATTCTGCCGTAATAAAATTAATTTGATATCGATGTACGATATCATATACCTAATATGTTATGAACGTGTTGCTGTAGTATGTTTCTGATAATATTAGAGTGTTATTTAGAGGTATTAATTTAGCAGTCTATTACTATACAAACGTAGGACTCAATGTTGTGTAAAATGATATTATTATAACTATACAGAGGGGCGATTTCCTACTACTATTGACTATCCACAACCGGCCAGTTTTCGAAAAAAATTGAAGGAAAACCTGATTAGCGCCTCCAGCGGATGCCGCGGGAAATAATTATTTAATACCTACATTTTAAATGCAACATTTTCGTTATTCGTTAGAACCGACTGTAGAGAGCTGCTGTAAGTAGCATTATTATGTAACTCTAATATATAACAGTGATCATCTACAGATAAGTATCGCTATTCAATATCGGAGTCTTTTAATTAACCTTTGTATATAAACCAAAGTATGAAGCACCGCAGATTCTTCGAAGATGCTTAATTTGTGCACACATAATGTTTAAATGTCAGAGATGTCCCTTCTCTCGAGAAGCACCTGAAATGTTAACTAATTTACGAAAATCGAACACTTCACAACTCGTAATCGAAACCAAACATGAAAGTTTAAATAGGAATTTTAATTAAACTCGAGTGCGTTCGGTGACGCACGCGGTTCGAGTGAGAGATCATGACGTCATTTCCTCATGTCAACGTATCAAATTGTCAAAAGATTTAAATTTACTTGTGTTACGGAATTGGTCGTCGTGAACGAAACGCGCGCGGTTTCGGGTCGAGTGTTTTGACCGACCCAGTTGTGAGTTGCAACGTCGATATGCTGTGACAGCACATACTACACCACTTTATATTTGCCACTCACGAAAATTCACAACAACCTTATTCCTTTGAGATAAAGCATAGAATAGCGTAACTAACTATTCTTCGTGTGAACATTTTATCGATGTGAATGTATGTGTCGCGTGCCGGTTTTGAACTTAATTTGACGCTTATGTTGCATTTTTATTTATTTCAGTACACTGTGTTGCCTGCTCATAAAAATTGCAGCCGCAGTGTTGTATGACCTTATAACCTTATTTTTTATCGTACCTACATGGAATGCTTTTAATAATTTACACGCTTTTGTTCCTGTTAAAAGATTATTTTACCAGTTGGAGTTTAAATTAATTGCTTATTTCATTTAAGTGAGTTTTCAAGGGATCGTTGATATGAAGTGCACCAACATTCATTCTTGCTCAATTTATTTTAATGTAATGATATTTTACGCTATAAATGTTTTATTTCCATATGCAGGCTCCGGGATGTTAATTGCTATATGTTACATATATAGCAATTAACCAGAATTTCATGATACAGTTCAATCAAATCCTTCTCTTAATTTAAAATAATTATATAACAAGTACAACCAAACAAACAACACAAAATACTGTCCCCAACACATCTCTACAGCCCTTATCATTAAACCGACCCCTATTTAGTCCGCACCCAAACATTCACCACAATCTGTAGCATAGTAGCCACCACGAGCAAGTAGCAAGTGCCCCCAAAACCGGGACAGAGGCGACTGGGCGCTTAATTTAAAATCACTCAAGGGTGTTGCGTCGGGTGCAGTAGATATCTCTACGAAGATCACGATAGGCCGCGTTCGAAGCCGGGTGAGGCTTGGCTGCCGCCCAGAGAACTTGGCAGCCAAATGCGTTGTTCCGTCTTACTTGATACCGGCTTCGTAATATTAAAAGTATACCAGATAAGCCACATATATTTTAGCGTAACTTTAAGCCTTTTAAAATATTTTGTGGTGTTTTTGTTTGGTAATGTAACTGTTGGACCAAATGTAGGGCTGAATTTGTTGTGGTGACTAGTTTTCTGTATTCCAAAGTGACTATTAACGTTGTTGCTGTTGTTGACTATTCATAGTAATGTACTAACAATATCGTTCTAAAAATAAAATGCAGTGATATTTTTTTATTATGTGATATAATAGTGCCAAACCGCATCCTTCCAAACTCATTTTAACAATGAAGTCCGATGAAGTCTTTGTGTGGTACTACTACTGAATGACTCCTAATAAAAGTCATTACCCAATCTCTTACCTTTTTTTTTTCTTTTTTTTCTCGAGACGAAAAATCCTTTCGGATACCCGAATTTCCTGGGGGGAGGGGAAATCCAGGTTATGTGGTGCTGCCACTAAAAAACCACCCCGGTAACCTTCTTTGATGTTTGGATGGAGGAGCTCTGGGACCTTAAAAACACACCAGTGACCCAATCTCATACCTACGAATGCCCAGTTAAAAATACAATAATGTGATTACTTAACACAATTCAATCATCATTATACCGTGTAAAATGTTAAGCAGTACACCACTACATGTGTACTTCGTGTTCAGTAAACCTCGTGCCTAAATAATAAACATTCTCAAACATACCCCAGAAAAGTCCGGGACAAAAGTTATAAACAAAAGAACTCTTGCATAATTCATGAGTCCCAGTCCTTCACAACAGAGCTATAAAATATGCACGTAACCACCATCACTGGTTTGGTTTACTTAACACAGAACATTTGAAGTACCTACTGAGTTTTCGTAAACTTCAAATACGTGAAAGAAAATTAATAATGTAAGCCCATTGACTAAGCCGTGCTATTGGAAAATGTTACATTACGGAGACGCTGTTTGACATTTATTGTTCGTGTATTAACAAATGAATACGATTGAGTTTATTTTTCAATCACAAAGTTGTTATACTCTGTGGTTTTTGTTATTCATGTTTCTCTTTAGTGGAATATAACCAATAGATATTTCTATTCATTGTTTAAATACGTGATGTTTCTGCAGAAATTTAGTTTATTTATACTTTAATAAACAAATATTTCTTTTAATTTTCAACAAAGAACCTAGCGTGTATTTGTTTTTTGTATGCTTTGTACGGAAGAAGAATATGTAGACTGCAATCTGTATAATGCATATGCTTCACACTACGTTTATTTCAGTATAGATTTACTGGATTGCGTTATTTTAAGAGACCAATCTGAGACGCTGTTGATTAATTTAATGATTATGGCAAGTAATGACCAAAGTTAAAGGAAAACTTGATACAAGAAAATCTGTAAAGTAAATGTTCCCTTTAAGGAATAACTTAACAAAGAGTACGATGACCGGCGAGTCAATGACCTCTATTGTGTAACACAATAAGTACCACCGATTGTTTAATCTTCACAATAAACTTCTAGTCACGGTTCTCTCTTAATTATAAATACTAAATACCGAATAGTAACTGTTTTACTAAACATAATCAACTTAGATTTACTTTGAATGTTAAACTATGATTAGAAACTTTGTAATGGCTTCAAAAGTTATATTGCTGGATTAACTTACACACCGATATTATTTTCTTGAGCCGCAGATTGGTAAGTCACCTGTATTCTACTAATATTATTATTATAGAGGACTAAAACTTTGCTGGGAGGTAATTGCTGTCATTCCAACAATAATATTTTTTTGTAATTTAAGTTCAAAATTTTACATTTAGCTTATCTTTTGTTTGACGTTCCGGCCTTTACATTGACCATGATAGGAGAACACCAAAGCCATGCGATACAGCCAAATCACTGTTCCTCTGACCAATTGTTATAGAACTACTAATTTGTTTGTGAAGCATAAGTACTACTTATCACTGATTTTTATCATGTTACCAATTTAAATAATTAATCTAGTCAGTACACGCATAGAAAACTACAATAAGAGTATCATTCGTTTTCATACGTCAAAGTTTCAGTAAAAAAAAACCTAACCATAGTGTTTATGGTCAGCGACTGGGCGAAAAAGGTCGTAAAAATGAGTTTGTTATGGCCTTTTTTATTTTGTTGCAACTCTTAAATCCTGTTTCTTATTACGATAGGTACTTTTCAGCATTACCCGTGTATGTTGGCAACACGTAGCAGCTATGTCTTATGGGATTATCCCCGTAAATAAGTTAGAGAGAAATGTACGTGGGATTCCTAAATTATTATGTTGGACTTTGGTATTTGTGATAGTGTGAGGATTACATATTAAGTTTTTAGGATTCACCGGTAAAGACTTTCGTGTTTTTTCATTAACACGACTATGGGAGTAATGCACGGTAGACTAGATGTTTTAAAATACATTGAGTTGAACACAATAATTGTAACGGATTTATGTCATACAATTGTGTCTTTAAAGATTTTTAGATGATTTTGCCATCAAATTACTATAGAGAATTAAAATTGATTAATTTATCTTGCATATTTTTTATAACGCAGACTTTCAACTAATCATATCTTTCGCAATTACATATTTAGTGCTTTTAATCTACGAGTAGTTCTTACATTTATATCGTTTGAGATCCGTTTGCACTTTGCAGTGTCAATTAATTATTTACCCAGTCAGTAAATATACTTTATTCTGCTTTCCTCTAAGTGATTTGCAACTTAACCCTTAACCACATGCAAGTGATTTTAACGTAGATTTTATTGAAGATTAATCGCTCGTTATGTTTAGATAGCATCAGAATGACGACATTTAACGCATATGGTGCTATCGCTTGAACGATTTTTGAAGGTATTAGGTAGGTAATTATCAGGTGTAATGTGGTACGGATTATTCACATATGTTTTTTAAATGTGGGCGTTTAGTCAGCGTTCATTGATGGAATGTCTTTTAAGTACTGTGGATATTATGGCAAAATATTTGATTGTGTATGAGGATGATTAATAATTTATAATTTACTAGCTGACCCGCGCAATTTCGCTTGCGTCACGTAAGAGAGAATGGGTCATAATTTTCCCCGTTTTTGTAACATTTTTCGTTACTACTCCGCTCCCAATGGTCGTAGCGTGATGATATATAGCCTTTAGCCTTTCTCGATAAATGGGCTATCTAACAGTGAAAGAATTTTTCAAATCGGACCAGTAGTTCCTGAGATTAGCGCGTTCAAACAAACAAACAGTCAAACAAACAAACTCTTCCGATTTATAATATTAGTATAGATGAATGACTTATTCACATAAAGTTGCGACAGTGTGCATTCTTTGTAGGGAGCTACGCTATAGATTCCGAATACAATATAAAAGAAATCCTTACCCAGTTAGGGAAATAATGTTCCGTCTTTTTAATTATGGCATTTATTTTGCGGTTCATGAACTTTTTAACATACCATCCACATAACTTGGTAAATTCATAAACCACTATAGCTGAATATACTGTTTGCTATATCGGTTTAACTCTCAAAATCCGTACAATAGTTGATGAAATAAACAATACGATATACAATACAAAATATATTTTATTTGAAGCTAGCCTCGAACAATAGATAGTCCGCCAGAATCCGATTAGACGATTCTCTGTGATGTGGGCTCTAAAAAAATACAGCTATTTCAAATAAAATGTTCACTTTTATTGCGATATTTATTTTTATTCGTTTTTACTAACAAATATTTGCACAAATCTTTGTATGCAAAAAAACAACGGATGGGCAATCACAAACTATTAACAACTTTACTGAATTGTCCATATTTGTTATTACGGAAAATTTTCTATTCTGGTTATTTGTATTTTTTTATTTTATTTTATGTATTAGTAGAGGACCATTGCATAATTGCATTCTGCTTTCAATTTTCAAAAGAATTTTAAAGTAGCAAGAATAATTTTAAAATATTTGCCGAGCAATGGTACACAAAAAAACTTTTTTTATTATACACTTGACACATAGTACCAAGTTTACCATTAGTGATGATCTTAAATTGGCTTACCTATTTATGTCTATAACGATGGAGAACCATACAAGTGAAAACATCGTTAAGTAGCTCCATTGAAACAAAATAAAACATTACTTATATCAATGAATGAATTTAAAATAAACCCATATATTATTCCATTCTCACAATAATAATTCAGAGTTATGAAAACATTTTAATTGTTATCGTACACCCACTCTGATTGTGAGTCGATCTTAAGTTTTCCAACAAAAATAAGGAGTGGATTCCACGTATTATAAATATGGCATGTGTGGGAATTTAGCCTATATATGTATAAAATAATACATAAACACGTGAGGTATGTGATGAAACAGTGGGAAGACTAAAGGGAAGTCTTACATGTCACATGTTTATACCTGACCTAGTCGCTAAATAAAGTGACAGAAAATGTATAAAATTACTGCCAAAATTTTCATCTGATAAGCCACTTGATAGAATATTTAGAGGTGGTGAAATAGGGCCTTCATTAAGAGAACATTAAAAGGTAAAATTATTTTATTTGTACCTAACTAGCGGCCGCCCGCGAGTGCGAGAACCTGAGGACGCGTTTCCACTACGTCGTGACGACAGATAGTCGTGTAGTTTTAAGAGTGGTGGCATTTATTGCTGATCCACTCGTATAAGTCATAGTGTGATGCTGTATAGCCTGCACTAATAAATAGACTATCCAACAAAAAAAAAAATATTTCAATTCGAGCAGAGACTTGTAGTAGTCGATAAATAGTTAAAACTTACGGGAAATTCATGTCAAGGCCAATAGTAAAAATTATCTACCATTTAACTACAAAGACATAATAATTATTAAATATTATTCTGAATTCAGTATTAAACAACTAACATACTTATATCTCAGGTTTTACTATCCGTGGAAAGTAATATTGGACGCGGTCTCGTCTATTGCTACTCTTGTCATTATTATATTCTCTTAATATTGTAATTGCGAAAGTATAGAGGTCTGTCACTCAACCACAATAGAACCATAAAAAGGTGAACCATTAAAAGATTTTTGTACAATTGTAACTTCATACCCTAAAAAAATCTTTTCATTCAGACAAAGCCACTTGAAGAAGCTATCCGACAAAAATAATGGATAAATCATCATGTCAAAAAATTGTTCAAACAACTTGTCCTTTTACGTAACTGCATAAGGAAAACTCTTGATAAAACTGTACTTTACACCCTTCTTCCACCAAGCGTTGTTAAATCAGGGCGACGGAATATTTCACTCGACGACTAACATTCACCCAAGTTATGGTAAATGTATGCAGCAACCCTACTGCATGGTTATGGCTTAATGTATAGTACGACCTGTTTTATTGTTATCGGCTCCCTTGGGCCAATCAAAGTAATTGTTTAGTTCGTTATCTGTTTCAGACTATAAATACGGATTGTTATTGTCGGTTTATGGAGTATTTTGTGTGTAAAGTTTAATGTGATGTGTAAGTACGTATACTGCTTGCTTTTATATGAACAATACAGATAGTTGTAAGATTTGAGAAAGTTTTTCTGTTTTCTTGATTTATAAAGCGTATCTTTTTTGTTTTTGTGAACTTTCTTACCATTTTAGAATTGTTAAGTAAAAGTAAATATGATTTTCAACACATACATAACATAAAACCTGTTATACTCAAGGGTGTAGGCGGGTGTTTGAAATACACCCACGTTTCGCCTTTTACAATCTTAAAGTTTCGTTCACTATTTACAAATAATAAGGAGCTATTGCAATTTATTAGGAAATATTGATAGCACTTTTACCAAACCGGGAACCTAACCTAAGTACTTTAATCAGTAGTCGTATACAAACCACTTAGATCACAAAGGCACTTAAGTCTATACACATACTAGCTGACCTGCGCAACTTCGCTCGCGTCACATGAGAAAATCATAATTTTGTTACTCCACTCCTAATGGTCGTAGCGTGATGTTATATAGTCTTAAGCCTTCCTGTATAAATAGTCTATGCAACACAAGTATTTTTTCAATTCGAACCAGCAGTTCCAGAGATTAGCGCGTCCAAACAAACAAACTCTTTAGCTTTATAATATTAGTATATATAATATTAGTATATATAATTCTTCTGTAAGTGTGTATGTCACTGAACTTCTCTTAAACGACGGGACCGATTTTGATGAAATTTTTTGTGTGTATTCAAGGGGATCTGAGAATGGTTTAGATTCACAATTTTGTCCGCTGGACAGTGTTTTTTTAACTAATTTTTAATTTATTAGACAGGACAACGCCTGTCGGGTCCGCTAGTATTAGTATAGATAATAAAAAATAATAACACAACCTCTCTTCATAACAGTGTAGTGGCTACTAGGTACCAGAGTTAATTAGTAACAGTCTGTTGACGGTGGCCACATGTAACGTGTAACCCATTTCCGCAGTCCGTCAGTGGCCTTAAGATGTCAGATAAACTTGTCACCTCCACTCATATTTACTTGTACTGCATTGTGTTATGTTTGTATTTAGCAATGCCTTTGTTATATAAACTGCAAATTACTCGGAAACGGCTGAAGCGATTCTTATAAATTCTAACAAGCGTGATGCTTTTTTCTTTAAGATTGCGTTTATTTAATACTTGGTTTAGTTCATTAATAAAAATAAAAGTAGTAGGTGGGTATATTTGTATGTAAATACTAAAATATTTTTCAAATGTCGAAAGCTATGCATATTCTCTTAATAGTAAGTCGCTGTTCGATATCAGTTACATTCGAAAGAATCGAAGATTATTTCATTAAAACTAAAGATAAATAAAAACCCAGTTCGAATCTTGAAATCTTTCCCTCTCTGCAGAGATAACATAAAACGGCAAACTTGAGCGTCCGGATCATTACTGGCGAGCTCGGAAACTTTAAAAACGGTTGAATTATAAATTCTCCGAAAACGTCCGAACATCTCCGAGTAATCCCGAAACCATTTAAAAAGCGCATCAAAGTTACAATCATAAATCTGACAAACTATCTGATAGGAGCGTCCGATGTTGCTAACTAATAATTAATCACGAAGACGCAAAGTTTTCTGTCCAAAAGGGGCTTGTTTTGGGCCAGACGAACTAAATACGTTTAAATTGGGTTTTGATTAAGCTAAAACGAGGTACGTAACCGTTGGTGTTGGCACGTCGAGTTCCGAACCGCTCTCTACTTGATTACAGTGTAATTTTAATATGTAATCAAGTTACAAATTAATTCTTATGTTGAGCACGCTTTGGCTGTAATTAACTTCATCTATCAATGTTATATCTGTCATTAGTTCTTTTATGAACTCGTGTTCATTACTTTGTGGTGAAAAGTGCGCAAACATTGTAGTAAATAGTAATGCGCTAGGACTATTTGATGATCAGTGACGAGATTCTTACTGAAATCTAGCCAGCGCCTCCAACGTGAGCCTTAGGAAATACTTTAGAAAAAGCCGATTTACATAACTAAAAACATTATAAGTATCGTCGTGGTCTAGTGTCGTTCGCATTCCAATTAAAACAATGTAGATAGCGTTGTGTTGTGTGCACTTTCATTTCATTTTGGTTTACAAAAAATAGTAGAATTGGGACTCTGACATGGCAATCATACTAGTTTTGACCGCGTCAGTTACAAAAGTATTCGTAAATAATTATTATACTCACATATTTACTGTACATGTTTAACAAGCTCTCATGTTACGCCCACTCAGAAAATTGTTCGCTGTACGCAATACAAAATTAAATATAAAAGTTACTTGATTTGGGTAACTCGGTATGTAATATTTTTAACTAAATAGTTATATACTCGAAATTCATAGACAAAATACGTAGAATGCTAGACGTACTTGAAAACCACTTACATTAAACCTACATGTGCGTCATTGTACGCCCTATTCGAATACTACGCTCCTGACCTTTTCATTGAAGCACAGTTTACACATAGAATTACCTTCAAGGTTTGTTGGTAGAGTAAAGAAATATCAGAGTAAGTAAAACTTGAAGTTGTGACGTCACAATGCTGTAACATTGTCAAGGCTTATGCTAAAACGTCGACGACTCGATAGATTGTAAACAGCACTTACTACTTTATGGATGTAAGATAAATACAGATGCTCGTTTTTTCTGTTGTTCTTCAAAGTTCGCTTCGAGGCTATAAAGTTTACACACAGAGATGAAATAAAGCAGAAGAATTATGTAGGTACATCTGTGCTTACTTGTTTCTGCGTTACAAAGACGCGCAACTTTCGATCACGTACAGAGTGCGATCGAGTACAAACTAAACGGCTTCTCGGGAGTTATAGAGTTCTTCAATCTGCGCGTACAAACGATAACGCATTTAATCTCGCCCCAGGAAAGTTCATTTTGCTTTGACGCTTTCGATCGACTTTATTCAGTTCGGTTTTATTTCAGTTTCCACTTCGCGCGAACTGCTGGGTTTAAAACAGTAATATTGTAATTTAGATATGAGTGAAATGTCGCAGTATTGTTTAGTAGGTGTGTAGGTGAGGTCGCGTCGACGAATGTGGCATAAAAGGGTCTCACGGACTAACAAAACGATCGGCGGTAAGACGTAGATAACAAGTTGGAGGAAATTTGACAGCTGTTACCTAAAATATTTGTATAACGGAAAAGAAAGAGGCTAAACAGAACGAGAAACTTTTGATGTTTTATAACGTTCTGTGTCTGCGTTTCGATTTGATGTTACATTGAAAGTTCAACAGTCGAGTAGGCGTTCATCTAATGGAGCGATGTTTATTCTAGTCGGAATTCTTTTAAGTCTACGCCTGACTTAAGTTCGTCATATTTTCGTGAAATTTGTATAATAATGTTATTATTATGGTAAACTTTTGTTAGCTTTGATGTTGTCAGAAATTGTATTGGGATTCTCTGTTTTCGTAATACTAATATTACTGTCGTGCAATGTAGGTTGTTATTTAAAGATAATTTTGACACATACGTGGGACATTGCTGAAGTTTATGAATATTAAGTTAAGAATAGAATTTATATTTTGAGATTTTCCAGTAGAATTTTGCGCTCAAATGAAACTCATTTGTATCATCATTATCTACGAATTCATTATTATATTCTCTTTCAAACCGTCTAAGGGCACGTCGTTAAACAAGGTTTTATTATGTTTTGAATCTGGAACCTTCAGTTACATATTTTATACCACAAAATGTTCTAATAAAATTATTAGGGTCGCTCGAGATATCTAATAAAGTTTGCTTAGGCTGTAGAGTGACTACGTTTACCAACTTTAAGTTGGTATGTCTATCTTTCCGAAAAGAATAATGTTTGGGTCTTTGATTAATCTATATACTTTGATAAAAAACGAAAGCACTAAGGATTGTCTTTGATAAGTTCGGATAATTAAGGTTGAATGTCTTTTCAGTGACATCACCGGCAACCCTATTTGCTTCGTCGCTATCAGAAATAGGAAGAGTATTCGTCTTCAACGCAATAACAAGAACATAAACAAAGAATAAATCTTAATCAAATTAGCAACACTTAATGCGTTTTTAGCGTATTACCGTAGCGGGTGCGCGCAGCATCAATCACTCCTTACCACTAATTGTGATCCGGAGCCGGTATCGGCATCGATCGCGTTCTTCTCACTTTGTCAGTCTTACATTGAAGTGCGAATTCCCGCACAGCTGTCGGTAGGTGGTATAAACGCGGCGATGGGTGAGTTGCGATGCTGGCGCGCCGCTCAAGTCCGGTAGGGTTGGGGACCTCCGCGAAAGTAGGTCGCCCCCTCCCTTGCTCGGTACCTCACCCCTCTGTTGTCGCTTTCACTGCGTCCGTTCGGGATAAAGCCTAATTTTATTGCGTTGCGTTCGATCGTGTCTTACTAGCGGTTGTTTGGTACAAATGAATCGTATGATCTAATATTTGTCGATGTATGTTGTCTCGCTAATTAGTTGTCAACTGAGCACTATCTAATGTTCAGTGTAAATATGAAGCACTGTTAGTTAATTACGAGCTCGGTAACAGACATAGTTATTGTCTTAAGTTGGGCTAAGGACTAAATTATGTACTTACTTATTTGTACGAACATGTTTTCATTATTTCCTTTGTTGATATTCCAAAACCTTGTGAAATTATGATTAACTTTCGAATGTTCGATTTTTGGAATGCCACAGGCAACAGAGTTCACAAATGGTAACAAAGAAGCACTGACGATATTGTAATTGACATTGTTATTTAACATTGTCAATTTAAAGTAATTAAATATGTCGTGATACGCAGATAATCATCATATCACTTACTACGACGGCAACACAATTAAGGTGGACTTAGATTTTAATCAAATATTGGCTTTTTTATAACAGTATAACTGTAGCTCGATTCTCTATTACTATCGACTAACGACAGCCGACCTGTCATCGAAAAATTTTGTATGAAAATCTGATCAGCGCCTCTGACGGGTGTCGCACGGTGATCGAAAATCGGCTGTAGAAGACATAGGATCTCGATGTCGTGAATGTTATTTTTTTCGCTGGAAATGACTTCTGCTGATCATTACTATTATAAAAAATGACATATGAAGTAATTGTATGCACAAATGGAAGAGTTATAATTTTTTTAAGAAAAATTTGTATGGAGCTGACATGAAAAATGAGAATATCTCTGGAATCGCAAGGTTGGCCGTTATATCCTCGCACACTGATATAGTACTATTTATTTGTGAATTTTTGACATACTTTATATCGCGGCATCACTTGCGATTTTTTTTCTAAAAATCGGCAAAATTTTCAAAAAAAAATTTTTGTTTATGATACATTTTAATGCTTAAATGCGACTATAATAAGTGTAATTTACTATATTTTTTATGCTTAGACCAAAACATTCTAAGAAATCACACAATCGTATTACTCCTCCTCGAATGTTGCTCTCTGAACCTCGTATAATCTTTGTTTCGGGCCTCTGAAGCTTCTTCCGAAAGACTTCCAATTGTTACAATAGCATTAACTGCAATTATGTCCCCTCGGTTAATCAACAATTTGTGGACGGTTGAAGACATGCAGTAGGTACCCATCGTACAATTCCAAGTATTTTTCAGCGGTTGTTCTAGCGTATTCTTTAAATTTCTGCACGTATTTAAACTCTCCAGATGTGATAGCTCTCAGAATCACAGCAAATCTGCGAATTACGTTTATGACCGGTTTGGTTCCATTAAAGTTGATAGCTGACGGTGATACCGTACGGGTGAATCCAAAACCCTGCTCACCGCCTCTGTATTGCCTTCCAGCCTAGTTTAGTTTTGCGAAATAATCCAAAGAAGTTGTCATAAATGAAAAAACTGCAGTGGATGACAAAATTGAAGCTCTCGTTCCCTCACAATGTCGAAGACATGAAATTAATCGACCAAAAACTCATCCAAGATCGATCAAAGGTTGAGATCATCTTTGAATCAATCTTGGATGAGCTTTTTTCTTGGATGCAATAACTCTTGATGGCCTTCTCCTCTTGCAGACCACTTTTTAAAGTCGAGACGAAGCGCTATGTGTAGAAGACATTTCATCACATTAATGCGGGCACGAAGTGATGTTTATCCGAACACGCCAGAAGAAACGGTTTTTGACGCAATGGCATCTAAGTCATCTAACTTATTCATTTATGTGGGCTCAGCCAAACACAGGTAGCAGGCCGCATTTGACTTCGCTTCAGACAGATATGTACAAAGGAGATCATCCACGCTCCATACATTTTTGGGCCTTTTTTCAAAGTGCCGGCCAACAAAAAAAAGTGGCATGTATCGATAGAGCTAGCCATTTGAAGCAATAGTTAGTATGGCACGAAACCGGTAGGATCGCTTTGAACCGAGTTATACAGGTTTGAAGATTCATAATATTCAAACATTTATTCATTTCTGAAAGTACTGTGAAACATAAAATAATGATTGATTTTGCTAGAATTAACTATATAAAGCAAACGACCACCCTGAAGTTGATTTAAGGTCGTAAGCACACGTATCAACTCGGAAACGGGTCGTCACTGTATCAACTCGAGCTCATCAGTATTATTTGTATGTAATTCCCTACTGTAACACACTTATCGGAATCGTTATGTGATCGCCCCGGCTCACGACGATGGGAGTGGTGCGTATGCGCATTATGCATACACCAGCACCCAGGGTGGAGTGCGGGACTATGTGCAAATTCCGATAGAAGGGCGGGCATACCTTCTAAACCGCAACATGTGTCCTCATAACAAGGGCCCTCATCACAAATGGTGCCCGAAGCACAAAATATTGTTCTACATGCCGATGAGTCGGACATAACAACCCAACGGCAACACTCTAGATGACCTCTTACCTAGACGATGGTTTGATAGTTGCACACAATCGAGGGTGCGGCCCCTTGGGTTCGCTAAGGGAGGATGCGCTGACCTTGCGCTAGTCGCCAGTGACCAGTCCAGTGGCGAAGCATTGAGGCGCCGGGGGAATCAAACTCGCACCTAAGTTGTTGGAACTAGGTTGTAGGAACTAAAATAGTTGGAACTGTACGATGGGTACTGCATGTCATCAACAGTCCACAAATTGTTGATAAACGGAGTAAATGCTATTGTACCATTTGGAAGTCTTTCGGAAGAAGCTTCAGAGGCCCGAAACAAAGATTATACGAGGTTCAGAGAGCACCATTCGAGGAGGAGTAATACGATTGTGTAATTTCTTAGAATGTTTTGGTCTAAGCATAAAAAATATAGTAAATTACACTTATTATAGTCGCATTTAAGCATTAAAATGTATCATAAACAAAAATTTTTTTTTGAAAATTTTGCCGATTTTTAGAAAAAAAATCGCAAGTGATGCCGCGATATAAAGTATGTCAAAAATTCACAAATAAATAGTACTATATCAGTGTGCGAGGATATAACGGCCAACCTTGCGATTCCAGAGATATTCTCATTTTTCATGTCAGCTCCATACAAATTTTTCTTAAAAAAATTATAACTCTTCCATTTGTGCATACAATTACTTCATATGTCATTTTTTATAATAGTAATGATCAGCAGAAGTCATTTCCAGCGAAAAAAATAACATTCACGACATCGAGATCCTATGTCTTCTACAGCCGATTTTCGATCCACCGTGTGTCGTAGGAACTATTTTGGCAGTACATTTTAAATGTCAAAATTTCGATAGCTAGCCGGTTGTCGGTAGTCGATAGTGGTAAAGAATCGAGCTACTGTATCAGATATTAAAAAACACATTACACTTTCGGTCAAAAATACCACAACTCGTAAATTTATGGTAAAAAGCCATAAATGTATTTGTATTTTCAAGAGGCTTTTAACCATACATTAGTTTAACAAGCGTGCGAGCGTTAACCTACTCGGTAAAAGAATGCGTCCACGTGTTTTCAATGCCCTGTTTTTTATTTTTAAAATGTCGCAGTTTCCTGCAGTCATGAATCACACGTTGACAAGGAGCTTTCGAGGTTTTTTTTCGTTATAAATTGGTCGTAGTCAGGTATGGTCGCATGATATATGTGCTGGCTGGTTGTACACTCATGGCATTTATGTATAATTGTGGTACGTGTAAAACAGTACTTTGTTAGGTGCATGGATTATTATTGGAAGATATATGTCTTGGATGAATACATAGATTTGAAGTTGATATATCTTTATATATATAATTCTTCTGTAAGTGTGTATGTCACTGAACTTCTCTTAAACGACTGGCCCGATTTTGATAAAATTTTGTGTGTGTTCAAGGAGATCTGAGAATGGTTTAGATTCACAAAAAAAAAAAAAAATTAAATTCTCGCGTCACAGTTCTCGTTGCTATACTCCTCCGAAACGGCTTGACCGATTCTCATGAAACTTTGTGAGCATATTGAGTAGGTCTGAGAATCGGCCAACATCTATTTTTCGTACCCCTAAGTGACAATGTTTTTTTTTATTTACATGGCAAAACAACGTTTGCCGGGTCAGCTAGGTTTTGAAAAGAGGCAAACCTTCGAACGAGGCAACCTTAGAAAATTCAACGATATTAATAAATAAATAAAACAAATATTTCAATGCTAGTTTATTAGGAGTGGCGTAGCTATTTAATAGAGTAGAGTAATTAACAATCATACTCATTTGAAACAGTTAAATTAACATAGGATAGGGGTGTACAGAACTTCGTATTTAGATGTTTACGAAAACATGTTCTTTATTGAAATAATTTATGTGGGTACTGGGTAGCATTTTAAGTAAGTAAAATACAAAAATGGGTCCAAACAAAAACAAAAATATGAAACCTCACATACACATAAGACATATTGTATATGACCATTTTATTCCCACCAGTAGAGATTTCATTGTATAAAATAAACAAACACGAAATACAGAAATTATCTTTTTAATATCGCAAACATAATACACAAACATTCAAATATGTGGGTGTATTTTTAGGTCACTCAAATAAATGCTCTATGTTATACATAAAAAGGTAGGTATTTGTGTGTTGCCAGTATCAAACCCGCAACTCAAAGCACTTTGTGTTACGAACCGTACGACTCAGTTTGGCTGAATACTGCGATTTGGACTGTGGCGAAAATTGTTGCCAATTTTCATGTTACGCACTACACTAATGTTACTTTATGTTACGCTAATCTTCTCTTTCTAACAACAATTGTTGAAAAAGAATAGAAGAACAATACTAAAATCGCTTGCACATTTGCACCGTTTTATTGTTAGTCTGCTTAAATAAGCTTCGTTTTTGTTCCAGATCCAATCTCATGTAACTTATAAAATCTGCATCTAGCGTAAATACAAAACCATTATCGTTGTTGCAACGTCCCAGTACAATCCTAGAGCCTTATAATCTGAGCGACTCTGCACACAATATGTACGTAGCATTTTCGTAGCACTCCCAACTCACGTAGCCTGTCTCGGGTTGTGCACAGCTCTTTGTAATAAGAATCATCCTCAAATTGCTACGTTAGTTCTACGCCATAGCTACGAAAGCCTACGCCGTAGACCCTGTATCATAACAGCTACAGCCAACGTTGTATTGTATGGAAAATATAGGCAGTGCATAAAATGTGGATGTCACAAAACCACGAAACGTGATCATTATGGCAATGTTCCCACGGCCAAACGATAAAGTAGTTTATGTAAAGGTCTGCACAGTAATAAACGTTTAAAGGCTTTTGTTCGATACTTAACCACAAAACATATAAAACAAGCGGAAAAAATGCATATGTTTTTAATATTTTATAGACGCGTAATCACAACAAGAATCTATGACAGCACAACTCGTTTTAAAAGAAAATTGCGTTGTGTAATCTACGCAGTTGTCTGACCTTTTCAAATGCCCAAAAATGACGTAAC
The DNA here is from genome assembly GCF_050436995.1 of Anticarsia gemmatalis. Lineage (NCBI taxonomy): Eukaryota > Metazoa > Arthropoda > Insecta > Lepidoptera > Erebidae > Anticarsia > Anticarsia gemmatalis. Next base: position 5,318,572 of record NC_134752.1, read on the forward strand.
ACAAAGTTCCACGTGGCGCAAGACTACGGAGTCTTGACAACCTAACGATATTTATTTCATTATTATGACGATAATGTTATCCTTTTACACTCGAGTGAAAGCAATTTACACGCTTGGTTAGGTACGTTTTTTGGGAGTACAAAGTGTTGTTTGAAGAGACTAGTTTAGTCGAAAACTTTCGATTTGAACGGTACGTGTTTCAGTAATCAAACTACTATTACAAAGTCGAAAAGTTTTTTGTTTGCAAAGGTCTGAAGCAAAAACGGGTTATCCTGAGCCCATCGGGTATAGTGTTCAAATCGTCGGAGACCCAAGTCTTACTGATTTAGTAAATAGCATAGTTGGAAGGCAAGGGTATTGTACAAAAACAAACTTATACGGTTTGCGCTATCTTAGCTCGGTGTTCATTTTGGAACATAGATGTATTGTGCTGAATTGTAATGAATAATGTTATCTGATAAAGTTAGAAATTAAATAACTATGTGTCCTAATATAAAGCTTTATATACAAAAAAGTTGTCACGAATTAAGAGTCAATTATATCACCGATTTATTTATGTGTCTACATATTCGACTGCAGTTGACATGATGCTTTAGACTTATTTCATTGCATACATTTTATATTTATGAACTTCGCCAATTTCGCCGATTTTGGACCTAAAATTGCACTTTAAATCCAAATTTTCTAGCGTTTAAAGATACACAACATTGTTCACTAATCCATTCCCACAATGCCCAATATAACACAATACAACGGAATAGTTCCAACGGAATGCAGTTCATTCATAATTTATGAGACAGCTCCAGAACAGAACGGTGGAAGTCAGATATGAGACCATTTCAAATTACCAAAGCAATTACGTAATCATACGATTTGTAGGTGAATTACAATCGAGTTAGATATTGCACAGTAAGCAGGTGCCTCTGCCGGGCCTCGTACGTTGGCTTAATCCCGTAGGCTGTCAGAACCCCAACGGATTATGACAACGAGAAGTATGCATAATTTACGTATATGTGTGTGTGTGTATGTGTGTATGTGTGTGTGTGTGTGTGTGTGTGTATGAGTGTTTTCGAGAGTCATTTACCTCTTGCCGACTGTTACCACTCGAATCCAACTTTTTATTGATGACTGACGTCAACTCATTTGACACTTTACGATTCGGATTTTTATCGTCCAAGTTGTACACTTCACAACGTGATTATATCTTTCCCTATTTGCCGGGCCGAAGGGAAAGTTACGAGTTTCACTCACCAGTTTATAGGTTATGGAATCAAAAGTTCCATTTTGATAAGGATCTTTTTCATTTTCCTCTTGAGTAAAATTGTGATTAAAAAGTCATATTTTTTGAGAAATTGCCGATAGAAAGTATAAATGAGTTTGTGAAACATTAAATTACTTAGGCAACGAAGCCACCATATATTTATAAAAGATGTTTTTAATTTTGCGCCTCTGAAAGTAAGATAATAATGTATTAAAATAATAAACTTAGGGTGTCTTTCATAATAACTAAATTTTGTTGCCTCGTTAAAAATGAAATGTATTTCCTTTAACATGGTTGCAGAGTGCTATTAAATTTATACGAGAGAGTGCCACTGTTTCAATGTCCATATAGCTTTGTAACGACTTCCTTTGATGTGTTTACTTGCAGTAAGTATAAGTTTATAATTTCACGTTACATCGTTATAAAATTTCAGACATAAGTCGGTGCCAACATTTAAACGACGCACGACGCAACCTTTATTGGCTAAGCGCCCTTTCTGTTATTTATATCGCAATAACACCACAAATAGTTTTGTCTAGTTCAAGTTAAAACAGGAATGGAATTTATTCCTATGTCTATACTGCGCTATGACTAACAAAACAAGATAAAACTTTTATTGAAACTGGCACACCAGACAGAAGAACAAAAAAGGTTACACATCCATATGGGATTAAAATAATAAGGTCGTACGTGAAAGTTTTGCAAGCCCTCTTTATCAATTTTATTTATGCTCCACTTAATACATATTTTAGGCTGATTTTAAAAAAGGAAACCGAGAGCGTTCCCTCCCTCGGCGTGACGTGGGGTATAAATCGTGACGTAATTCTCCCCGCGACCCCACCGTTTTAAATAGGCGTCATTCAACTCATTTGACGTGTAATTATTTTCATTTCGCAGCTCAGTTTCCGAACGTGACCCGCTCGCGGCCGCGTTCCAACGACATTTTTTGTCACTGGCAAACCTAATTTATATTTTGTGCTTTTAATTAATTTGAATTTTTCATGCCTGCCGGCGATCTTCTAGATCTTTTTGTCTCTCAACGTTCAACTACAAATGTAGGTAGAACATCATTAAGATACTGTTATGTACACGGCGAGAAGTCTCTATTGTTCTACTTATCAACACAATGAGGCTAGGTTAATTACGTCGTATATATTGATTAGAGGTAGAAGTATTCTTTCCTTCGTTTTTTGGTGAGTTATTCAGCTAGTACGTTTTATTAATATTGCTATGTGCAGCACAATCTTAAACTTAAGAAATTTACTTTTACATTTATAAATATTTTTAAATAAGTTTTCATAAAAAAAACAGTCCTAACATTGTGAAATTATGGTTCTACTATGTACATTTAAAAATGAGAAATACGTAGTCAGGCAAAGGAAATGTCCCGAATCCAATACAGAGATTGTAATCTTTAACATTCGGTGTATTATATCTGTAGCTATATATTTGAACTGATTTCTTCCAAGCTTGTGACTAGAGTTTATTCGTGGTGTGAAATCGATACGTATTTTATAGCCCTCTTATCTTATAACTAGATGGTTCAGCATTTTTGAGGCTACGAACATGTTGCTGTAGGTTATTTCTTAAATATGTGTTGCAATAACTACGTACTACGAAAAGGGCACCTGTCTTAACACATTGTGATGTGAAATGCCCTTTTAAAATTTAATCAAACGAGCCTTAATAAAGTTATTTATAGTCATTTGTTTTTTCGAATAATTTTCATCAAATTTGAACTGCGATTATGAGAACTGTAGAAATAACAAAACCAATTGAGACTAGACACGACAGTGACGTGTTTTTCCAAACACTTTTAATTTTTTTCGTCTACATATGACAGTCTAGTTTTTGCGACTGAAATAATGGCAGCGCGTCCAACGTCTGAGTGACTTCACCGTCGGTCTCTAAATGGAAGCTCGTTTGGTGTTGCCATGTCATTTGTTCACTTAATTTAGGGTACATCAATGTCACTGGCCGCTATGTAGTTTTGTTTGGATTTCTTTGTTGAATGCACCTATAAATCTTGCGAAGTTTTGCCAACGAACAACGTTCGTCTTGATTTGAAAATTTGGATTAAGATTTTAGTTTGGCTGGAATTCTGAACACGACTTAGATGAAATGTTATAAAAGCGCTATATGAGGTTAGCACCATAACAGTAGTATTGTATTATGTTTTGGTTAGAAGGTAAAGTTAGTTTGTTCATAAGTTAAGAATAGTTTTTAAACCTACTTTGGTAATTTGTTATTATTTTTCCTGGACAAAAAAAAGTTATTTTAAAAAAAATTTTAATGTGGCAAGTCTTAGTGATTTTATTTGAGAACTGCGCGGTCAATGTCTATTAAATGAGTACCATTCAGAACATTACATATTACTTAAAACTTAAAGGTTTAAATCTATGAGTGGTTTGAACAACTGACACGTGGTTACAGGAAAAAGCTTTCAAAATTTAGGCCAAAAGATAAATTGTAGGTCCTTTAACAAAAAGTGCTTCAGAAATTCAGTGAGCATTGCATAAACGTAATGGGGAGTAAATGACGGTGCGACAGAGGTGCGGGGGGGGACTAACTAGGACACAGTTTTTGTGCACTTTCCAACTACGAAACACCGTGTAACGTGTGTTTTTGTTACAAAGGGACCGACGGTAATGTCTATGGAATACGTAATGGAATTACGCGTGTAGTTTGTGCGTGAACAGCTTTGTGATTGTTCAAGAAGTTGGCTTGTAATTTTGTGACAGTATTTTATGATGATATTATACGATTACCTTTATGTTGTTCATATAAGCTAAAGGGTGATCGCTAATGTTAGCTTGTAGAGGGACCATATTAATTAATTGTGTAGCATTGTCAATTATTTATCGACAAACTTTAATATAAAACCTGTGTCGCTTTGAGAGACTGTCTTGGTCACCGAGTTTACTATAAGTCTTTAATTTGTGCTAGTATGTAAAATGAAAACTGATACATAAAATTTTACGGTAAATTTGATAATTATATTTTGCCTGGGCGATCCATCACTATACTTAGTAATTGCGATAGGTAAGACGTAAAGGTGACCTAAACTAATATATATTTATATTTATATTTAGTACCGTGGCATTATTATTTTACTTATCACGTCTTTATTTAGGTCTTCATTTCTTATAGAGGTAGAAAGTTACGTCGAATATTAAGTTAAATTATATCTCGACGGACATAGGAGCGGGACTATGAGTAATATCGCTTTAATTGTATTGTAAATGTCAATTGGCTTACTAAACTGAACAAATGTCAATTATAATTGGAAGAGGGTAGGTAGTGATCTAATGTGTATTTTTAAATGCTATTAATTACTGATTGTTTAAACATTTTGTGATTTCGAAACTATTTATATTTTTTGTAAGGCAGTGATCGAGTTTTACATCATTGTAGATGTTTTAACAAATATTTATGTATGAAAATGTTTGAATTGACTGTAAGAATTTTCCCTTTTGGCTTTCTTTGTTAAAAAATAAATAGCGAGTATTAAATTTGTTTAATGCGATGTGCAAGGGAGTTGTTACTTTCATCCTCCTACAAATAATTTGCCTAAGGAAGGACTTTTAAGTTAAAGCCCTGATCATGGGCAAATTCCGTACTTATGATGAATTATAAAAACCGACCTTTGAGAGTAACCCTTAAAGGAATTTTAACAAAGTAACTTCCGCACCTGATTATTTTTTCACAAGGTATTCCAGAAGTTTCCATTTCTATTCCAGCCTCTAATGGAACTGACCTAGTTGTGACTTTTATAATTAAATTTTGATTTAAAAGTCCACATTGTTAATTTATGACGCCGGAAGCTTCTTTGTTAGGTTTCTCTGGAGAATTTCCAGTTTGAGAAAATATGAAAAATGGGTCTGTTTGTGTGCTTTATAAGAACTGAAGCGTGACTTCTTGATACAATAGTGAAGAATAAACCCAACATGGGAAAGAAAGTCTGAGTTTTGTTAAACATTTCTCAGATATACTTATACCTCAACAGGGGAAAGTGAGAGAAACACTGTTTTGTGAAATATTGGCTCGTAAATACCAACTTATACAAATGTGAAAATTTATCATGTTTGTATCGCGACGACAGTTAGTCGACGAGCAAAAGCAAGTAATTATTACATATATTTTTTATATTAACGATTTTAACCTTACTTCTTTGTTATATCCGACCTTGTAGATACCAAGGTTGTTCAACAAACCTCTATAGATATTGAATGATACTTTCAATATCTAAACCACAAGGAACAATCGTCTATTGTCTGCCAATTTGAACCCTTTGACGCCTCCTCAAAATGTGTAATAATGTTAGTGCTCTATTGTTGTAGTGCGGTTTGCTTCGGAAGTTTGCTATCATAGTTACGTATTTGTACTATCTATATGACTGTTATTATTTAAATGTTGGTTGAAACTTATAGTAGAATAGAATTTGTCTGGTCATTTTTGCTCTTCTCATTCAAGTTCGTTCTACTGTTTCAAGCATGAAAAAGACCGACTGTTTGACTGTTTCTTATAATTTGATGGGTAAAGCACTCAACAGAATAAAAATAACTTCGTATGTCATCGAGTAATCAAGATCAATCATGGTCCTATCCAAAACAGGTTTTTTTTATTTCCCAAAATATATTCTACCAGGAAGATCCGCGATCAAGACAAGTTATTCTATAAACGAAAGTTGCTATCATGATTTCGACGAAGCCTTCAGTCGGCCGGTCAGTCCCGATATTTACAAGAACGTTTTCAATTCCGTGAATATTCTCCGACTCACTACGGTCGTACCATTTCAACGCGCAGGAATGCCGGCGGTATCTTTAGCCTAGAATTTCATATAAAATATTAGCTCCCAAAATATTTACCCAACTTGTACCGGAGTTTCGAAGTAATACGTTAATGGGTCTTCATTAGCACATACTTTTATGAAATTGTTACATTTTTGCGGTAATTTTAGAAATGTTTCTGGAATATTTTGGAATTAATGTTTACCTTCGTATTATATAAAATTATGTATTTTATCGAGGTTCTGGGCAGGTACTTGGAATGTTATGTACAACGACCCCAACGGACTCTTTTGCTGCTATTATATACAACAGAGGAAGGCAGTGGGCAAGTAGCAAATATTTTAGACGTAAATAAGTTACTTAGCTGCCCTAGACTAAGTTATCCACTGCTTATATGACCTTAGTTTAAGTAATACATAGGTAATATACGAATAATGTGTATACAATTTTCCCTTGAGAATAACTGAAACAGTACAACATCTAAAGGACAAAAATAATGAATACTGAGCAATAATTGGACTAAATTTAATAAAAGAGCACTCAGTGCTAGAGCTTCATTATTTCAATCTACAATATTAGTTTTAATAGAAAAGAACGGTTGATTTGAATTATTTCAATTACTGTAATGTAATGCTTTGTTCGACATCATGTAACGCAATTTGGTGAACTCTAGAATAAAGAAATATTAAAGTTTTGTAAGTACTTTTAATATCACTATCATAGCTAATCGAACATCAATAACTTTGACCGACCTTTGACACAAAGTATAAGTGGGGATTCACCATCAGTATCTACTATACTGGCAGGTATAATTTTGTGTCACATATAATAAAAAGTTTGTCTGGGAAAGACGTATTTAGGCCTTGGATATACGACAATATTACTAGGTAGGTAGCGAGTAAGTATCTATGTTTCAATGGTTAAGTTTTCGTTGAGTCAACATCTACGCTACGTAAAAATTACTTAAGAATTCTAACAAACTTTCGTTATACCTAACTAACATACCCTCGTAGGTATCTTGTTAGAGTAAAAACTTTTCAACATTTAAATTCCCCTCATACAGAATAGGAGTTCTTTTCTCAATCTTTTAAAAGTTAAGTACAAACATTCAATTAAGGAATAGAGAATTACTTTGCGGTAAAATTGCCAATCGTTTTAGAGGCAATCATTGAAAATTGCTATTTACTAGAAAACTTTCAAAGAACTTGCCAGTTAACATTGATTGCTTATAATAACGTCTTTTAAAATACTTTTCTTGGTACGAAGAGATTGTTGGACAGTAAAGTACATACCCGTAAAATGTAAGTTTACTTTATTTTTATTGTAATCATAATACTTATAACACACATAACGCTTATACAGGGTCACTTGATAGAATCTAAGCATAATATTCGCTTACCGGCTTAAAAAAGTTATGAGGTAACAAACAGAAAAAAAATATACAGTCGAGTTAAGAACCTCCTCCTTTTTTGACGTCGGTTAATTATTTCATGTTTTTAGTATTTGTTGTTATAGCGGCAACATAAATACATTATCTGTGAACATGTCAACTGTCTAGAGTGTCTAGCTATCACGGTAGCTCGATTCTGTACTGCTATCGACTACCGACAACCAACCTGTCATCGAGAAATTTTGTATGAAAATCTGATCAGCGCCTCTGACGGGTGTCGTAGGAAATATTTTGGCAGTACATTCTAAATGTCAAAATGTCGATAGCTAGCCGGGTGTCGGTAGTTGATAGTGGTAGAGAATCGAGGTACGGTTCATAAGATTCAACCTGGTGACAGATAGACCTACAGTGGAGTCTTAAGTGGAGTAATAGGAACTCATCTTTGCCTTTTGTGTAGGGAACCCTAAAAATAAACTTAAAATATTGGATGGGTACAGAAAGAGTCGTAAGAATGACCTTTAAAGGCTATTAATATTAATTGCACTGGAAAAAGAAAACCTTTTGTTAAAGTTAGAATTTTATTATAAATTGTTACTCAATATCGGACCTTATTGAACTATTGAACAGTTAATTACCGAAGTTGTCATGCTTCTTAAAAACAAATTCTTTATACATCGTACAAAGTAAAATAATACAACGTTAATTAAAAAGTAAACTGAACGTTCAAATTCTTAGAAAATACAATGTATAGTTATTATAAAGTAATTATTTGAAGATTGATCCTAATTTATGTAAAGTAACGATTCTTAGAAGGGCCCATTATCATCGGGAGGGCTAATAAACAAGGCATTAATTTAGCATTATTAAACCGTGTTTCATATTATGAAAATTTCATTTTGATTATAACGGCCAAAGTGCTTGCTAACTATTTCAATTTATAGTTTCGCTAACAGTTGAAACTGTTTCGATTAATTTTAATGTATTATTATTTGTTTTATTGGTTTTTTACGCATATGGTTCAATGAATATGAAAAAGGTATTATTTGAATTTAATTAAATATGGCGTTAAATACATACATGGTTTTTGCAATACTATTTTACTTTTCAAATTCATCATTAAACGCTACATGTTTGAAAACTATAATCTTGTTTAACATTTCAACTCATCATTGAAAACCCATATTACCTAACTCTGTACTACATTGTATTACTACTACACACTAAACATAACTTCAAATAACACTAAAGCTTTCAAGTTTGCAATACATCTTCACACAATTTCGTATTTTAATCCAAGCGACATTACAGCGTAACATCAAGTAACATGTGAAGCAAATTTCGTAACAAAACAAGAACATTTTCCCTTCATAATAATATGTAGCTACGGAGACTCGAGAAAATGGTTTCGCATTCAAGTGGAGTGGCTTGCATTGTGGAGGTCATTGCACCCACCTCGGGAAACTACCCGACAGAGAAAAACAACTGGAGACTGTAGGGATGTTATACTCGGTAACCGTGACTGAAAATAACCGATATACTTACTCGTGTAGTTATACAAAGTACTGGAATGTCGTTCGGAATACGTAATGTGTTATTTAAGCAACGTACGTGTTTCAATTGTGGCTAATATGAATGAAGTTTTTTGGAATTGTTGTAGTTCGGTTTTGTGTGTCTTAAGCGTGAGAGAGTGAAGGCTTTGTTTGATTGGTATAGACTACCATTAAAATAACAAATGAAAGTCTTCGTACATAAATATATTGGTACTCTTTTAAAGGATTACCCTTTTATAAGCTGTCCCTTTTTAAAAATAAATAACTGTCGACGTAACAGTAGCCGTTTTAGACATTCAATGTTCAATAGAATGATAATTCATTAAGCTATTTAAGCCCATATTTAACAGGTACTTATAATTCGCAAACACTCAAAAGTTATGAATGTGTGATTACTTCGTTGAAAAAAAGGAGTGAAATAAAAACAAAGGCACATTTTCTGTTGTGTCTGCTAACCCTAGTGTTAACACTACGTACTCCAGTATTTACCCCACGTCAGTATTCAATGTACACGATTTCATTTTTCACAGTGCAGCGTCAAAGTGCATCAACATTGTCGACCAAGCTTTTACGCAATCCCTTGTTTTAAACTAGCAGAATGAACAAACTGAGTAATAGATTTCAATGTGAATAACAACTCGAAATACGAAACAACATTCCGTTTTTACGGATGAAATATTGTTAAATATTGAAAGTGATAAAAAATAGCGCGCTATTTTGTGCACTACGAAAACATGAAAGCGTGTGCAAATATCGTAATTGTATATGCATAATTTGCTTTTGTGTTGCTTTTTGCATATCAATTTCAAAACAGAAATTGATGGAACACATTCACGATAAACTATAATTAATATATCGGTATCTAAAAGTTCTTCAATATCTTTTAAGTCATACTAATTTGAAATATAATACCTTGGAATTTAATATTAATATGTTCTATAAAAGGAACGATCTTGAACAAATCACGCCGGAGCGACTCGATTTTACGACGCAGATCAAAAAGTTTCCTTCGAATAAAGGTGCTGTTAAATTTTATATTTCACGGCTGCTATTAGAAAATGAACAAAAATATGTAATATTAAAGTATAAGAATTAATTTTGACTGGCAGATGTCTAGACGGGGTCGGTATTTGGAGCTGGGAAACAGAATCACGTTACCGAAATTATAATACCTGTACATATTTCTTGTTAATGCCTCACGTTTGTGATAAATCTATTTGGAACACAACAAACACCTGAACCTGACTGTGCTTATTTACGAATACATATTGATATTTGTGTATTTTAAATGTTAAAAGACCAGTTTACAATGATTTAAATTAGGTAAGAGCTGAATGAGTAGATCTTTTCGAATCGTTAGAATTATTTTCCATAGTAAAGTTTCTTACACCGGCGAACTTTAAATTGAAGCATTCTTCTATTGAAAACCTAACACTAAAATAGTACGAACAAACGTGTGTTATTCTCAGCTGACAAATAAGTAATCAGCTATTAGAAAACGTAGACCAATTAATAGTAATAGGTTGACGAACCTTGGACATAATGGAGCTATTAGGAACATAGTGGACGGCCATCTTTCGTGATTGGTTGTCGTTATTTGGATTGTGACACTAGTGAGCGAAACTTTATCCTGTCGCGTTTTTGCTAACGTTGCTGATTTCGCTTATGTAGCTGTAATTGTTATACAGGTAAACTGATGTTATGTGCCGTTGTTAATTGTTTTGATAAGTCTGATATGACGCTGACAATTTGTTGAAGCATTTTCGGTTTGAGAATGAAAGTAAACCCTTTTATTTATGTAAACTTAATGTCGTCATATCAATAAGAGAGTAGGTTAGTTATTTAATGAATACTAAAATTCGAATTAAGTTATTTGGATTATTATGTATAGTACAGTTCACGCCGTGCAATGTAATAAATAAATATCATTAGATAATTCACACAAACCGTCGTTTCATTCTGAATTATCCAGAGCTTGTGCTATGGTAACTAAATAATTGAAATACTAAAACTAGCTAGACTTCTTATACTAAAAAAATCAGTGCATAGTTTAACTAAAAGCAATACATGCTTATTTCAATCATTCCTAGCAAAGCATATTTAGTAGATAAGTAGCCGTAAGCAAAGCAACGTGGTACTTATCAGATCGATCGATATCTCCACCTTATATCACGGTAACAACTGACTTATATATTCTAACTCATCAAAGGTACTTATCAAATCCATTAACCTGACTGACTTTCATACCGTTTATACGTTGATATAACATTCCTTTAGCTTTTAACTATTCCAGATAGTTGGTGGCTCAAAGGGATTTATCGTGACGTTCTTTGATTCTCGAATACATTTACACTGACGTATTTGTGTTTCAGAGAAACATTTTAACAATGCTTAACAATATATTTCTAACACAATAGTTTGCTATTTTTTAACACAATAGTAGTGTGCGTTAGCGTATAATAAACATCGTATTGGGTATAATCTATAAAGTAAAAGAAATATAGAAAATTTACACTTTGAGATAGGGAACAAAACAAAACTTAAAGGAGATTCTGCGATTTTATCCTGTTTGACAATTTGTTACCATGAATATAGGTGCGTAATAGTGCGTAGTAGAAAAAGCCATTTGGATACAAGATAGTATCACAGAATAAACAATTGTACACTTATAACAGGGCTTAGCGTTCCCAGAAAGAAGGAAATTTTATCCTGAAAGGAAAGATATTAGATTGCAGACCACCTGTCAGTTTGATGTTTCTATGATTGAGAAAACTAACAGCACTAGTTGTGACATCACTACAGTTCACAATGTATGCACACGTCAGTAGCACATGCAGTGTGCGAGCCAAGTTCAATAATATGCTCTTTGAAACGTTGGCGCACAGCAGATGTGACTGAAGTGAGGCTATCACGATACTAGGTAGACGTTTAGTTTAGTGTTGGAGGTATAAATATTTGTGATAGTAGATCTACGTACGCTCTCTGTCATACATAATTCTGATACAATAAAATGGCTTTGTCTGAGAACAACAGCTATCAGATTTTTTTGATATCATTGATTCCTTTCAAATTACCTAAAATCCTTTATATACATTTTTTACCAAAGATTGCCTTTCTACTACGCAAAGGTCTCCTCACGATCTTGGGAGGGGTAAGTCCTTGAGTCCATAACGCTAAACATAATATTTTATGTCAATAAACAAAAATCCTACCCATCAGGTCGTCCTCATCATCAGATCAGACTACAAGCGGTTTCTGTTCAATACTTACCACAAACAGTAGGTAGAGGGCGTTATATTTTTCGGTGGTTCGTTGAAATGCGTTCATGGACACCAGTAGGTAATAATAGTTTCTAGTCCAAAATATTTTTATTTTGTTACAATTCAGATATCCGTGCAGTCTCCTTTATTCTACGGATATGACTGCGAACTGCGTAATAAAAGTAAACGTACCAGGAAAGTTTGCAACAGTAGTGCACTTTCACAAGATTTTAAAACTCCTAACGATAATACGCATAGAAATTCACTGGGCTATGAATATATAGTGTTTTGCTGACTACTTTTAACTAAGCATGTCATTTTTGTTAATGGAAAGTTCAATGTCTTTAATTCTTTCTGGCATTTCGTTATGTAAGTTCAGGCACTTCGCGTCATTTTTAATACCGGACGCAAAAATAGGGGTGTATAAAAGAGTAGATAAAGACCAGGGAAGGCCTCATCCTCGCCTGAGATTCTTACAAACTTCAAAAATCAAATAAATAAATAACATTAATTCTATACCAACATCCACATTTTCTCAATAATCCTCGCCCGACTTTACAAACATCGAAATTGCAGACAGAAAATGTTTTCAGTGGTGTAGTAACTTTCTAGATTTCCCCCGTACACAATTGATTAATCGAGAGTACATTTCCACAAGTCCCGTAAACAAACGAACCGAAACAATACAAGTTTGACTCTCCGAGACTCGAGTCGAGATGAGTTCCTAATTATATAACTCCGACCTATCTTACATTAGGACATTGTTTCCACAACTTTCGTTTCTATTAACATCTATAGTTTATTTATATTGAGACGATACTAAGTTTGTTTTCCAAGTATATAGAATAGCGGTCAAGGAAATTGTGTGTTAATAGAAATATGAACGTCGAATTTTGAATATGTGATTTGTCGGTAATATTATATCAGTAGCGCTATTCTCTACAATCATGTTTAAAACGTACTATAAAAGTTGTTCTGACGGCGCGGCGCTCACAAAAGTCTCGTGACTAATGATGGTGATCAGATTTTCATACCACTATCGAAAAATGTAGTAAAATATGTAGGCCATAATTATATTTTGTTATAAAAGTCTGTCATTCAATGCGAATCTAGTTTTTACATCAAATTAATCAGTAGAGTCTTACGATAAAAATACTTAACCCATTTAAAAGTCAGAATAATATTTTAAAAGCATGTACATTTGATTTAAAACTATGATAAATCTAATTAAATTCAGTCAAAGTTTGTTTCCACGCGACCGAAGCGAAGTGTAACAGCTAGTACATTTATATTAATAGGTAGACGAACATTTATAGTGTGTATATGCCTTGTAAACCGGTTAATAACTTGAAAGTTCTACAGCTAATGGCGATGTCCTTTGATAATGTTTGATAAATGGCCAGTCGTTGAGTAACGAAAAATAATCTGTTTCATAATTAAAGCTCTGAGTTATTTGTGATTTATGTTATAAATGGAACTTGGACTTTTACTGAAATATGTTTAATGCTACGTTTCACTGATTAGTTCTATAAATATTTATGTTCTTTCGCTTTATTGTTGGTAGTATAAGGCCTCAATTACAACTAAGATAGACAATTTGTTTTGATTGTTATTTGAAATTAGTTTTTACATATTTATAGAGGTCTTTGCGCAATATTTATGCTCTTTTAGGTATTTTTTTCATTCTTGCTCATATATTGAAGTTCGGCAATTGTCCTTCACTATAGAAATCTCAACTTTAATGTATTTGAACCAAAACTATATTGTTGAGTGTTCTTTTAAGAAATACGAATGCTAGGAATCGTAGAAACCAACTTTAAACTTAAATGTATTACAAAGAGATTACAGAAGCACCTAGAGGAACATTTTCTTGTACAACTGCGTCGTAACACTGCATAAAAACATTATAATAAATACTGGTTTATTCGAAGTCACCTCAGACATTTGCAAGTTCCCTGCGGCGGGGCTATGGCCGACTCGTAATAAAATAAACCACTAGTTAAAGTTTTCCGAGCGGAATATAAGTACGAGAGAATAAATGTTTATGTTTTAAAACGACACGTTTTGTTGCGAACTGTCTTTACGTACTGTGTTTAATTTGTTTTGCAAAAATGCTAGGAGTTGCTATTTGTGTTTAAGAGAATTTAACATAATTACGGAACTACGTTTTGCTCTGATTTAAGGATTAAAATGTGAGGAAAATAGTCCATTACTATTTGATCCGTTTACGTCAAGTCAAGAATTCCGTTTGAATTAATAATTCCGATAATCGCAATGATATATTATGTTAGTTACGGTAGCATTATTTGAGTAAGAATTATCATAATTAAAATGTCGGAGACTAATTACATTTAAAAAACCTTTAATCTTCATGCGGGAAAATTAAAAAATAATAAAGTAAATAGTTCTATTCACGCGAATCGAGATTAGATTATGTTATTACTACACAAACCAAATAAATTAATTTCAATTCCATAATATTTTAATGGAAGCAATTTTTAGTTTGGTCTAAGGCAGGCTTTTTGCGTGTAATTCTGACCGCCTATTTTTAATCAAGAGCCGTTTTCCGAACCGCTACCCAATTAGGTACTAAATAAAGGCCAATTTTGAAGCCTGTAGGCTTAGGTTTAATGTTAAAGGTTGGAACAAAAGTGGCAACTGCGTAGTATTTTGTTCGCGAGTAAGATTTAATGCGGAGATGGTACGGAGAGATTGTAGCTGCTATACGTATTTCTATTTTGTTTATCCTTGTATACGTATGAAAACATTGTTTACTATAATGACGACATCAATTTCTTCAAGTTTTTGTCGTTGTACTTGACATAACATTAACAGGGAATATCTTCGATATCCTCACTGGCTGTAGAAGGTACTCATAACATTGAAGTGAGTAGAAAAATACTGATACAAAAAAATACTGAACACTCATTTTTACAAATGTCATACCACATTTTTATACATCTTGTATCGAAAACCAAACCCTCCAAATGACATCGATACACAATGCATGCACCACACTCTGTAAAGGCCACAGTGATTTACTATCCCATACAAGATATATGTATGCCATGGGCTTCGGCGATAAAACGGCTCTTGGAGAATCGTGGCCGTCATAAATCTACATCACAATACGGAGATGTTGGAAGGAAGGCGCCCATAGGTTCGTGTAATACATGCCATCCATCTTTGCCTGACACTCTACCATGTAATTGGTGAAAGTTTAGGGTTAAGAACCTTAGATTTGTGGTGGTAAAGACCTGGGGCGATTAACGGAGGGCGGTACTTATTGCTAATGAAGTGATCGACTTTGCAAACGTAGAAAAGTAATATATTTGCATTATAGACGCACTGAAATCCTTTGTATGTTCATGTATGTGGTTATTGCCATGTTAGAGAAGAGATAAAAAAGGATAACAACATTTTTCGAGCGACATATTCAGGGTACAGAATTACAAAAATAAGTTATTTTAGTTTATAAGAGCCTAACAATTTTGTTTAATAGATATAAGATATACGATCTCAATAAATGCTATGCAAGTGACATCAGGTATGATTACATCTCATAGCATACTCCATAGCAGGTTTTGAACGAACATTGTACATTATACAGTTACAAACATATGCCATGTATTTGTAGTAGGATTAAGACATAACTTGGCACCTGACAGGTGCCCTTAACCACTTGTACTTATAATATACACCTACACCTACATATCGCTCCTTGAATACAAAAGGGCCACAAATCGAAATCTATAAATTTTACAGGAGAGCCAAAACAAATTTTTGAAACTGTTTTTTTATAACATTTCATATATTTATCTATTAAATATAAGATGTTAATATATCATTAGATGCGTATTTTTTAGCTCTATCTTTCTGCAAAATAAACTTTGTAATAGCTGTTACCTATTAAGAGAAAAAAGCATATAAGTCCCTTTTGCATTCAAAATTTGAACCAATATTATGAGAAATATGTCAAAAATTAAACCCAGTTTTACAAATAAAAATGGTTAGTTGTACTTTTTTGGTAAAAAAACCGTATCAAAAAGTTTAATAATAATTACTAAGTAAAACCATAACTGAATAGACCAGGAAAACATTGTATTAAACAATCTAAATGAAAAAATCTTAACTTTTTATGAAGTAAGTAAAATTATTGAGATCAACTTTGTGCGTAACTTTCATTATTTAGTCAAATTAAACATCAATCATCATCATCAATCAATGGGTAACGTGACGAGTAGACTGAGTGCAGCAGGAGTATTAAAGAAATAAGATAATAGAAAAGGTTTTTGAGTTTTATAAGCCTTTATATTTAGCATTCGTGGATTATTCCAAAGCTTTTGACAGCATTACTCATTCCGCCATAGAATCATCACTCCATCCAAGTCCTACTTAAAGATACTATGTAGAATCGAACCTTCATACATCAAACTCATCAAAGGAATAGACAACAATATCATTCCAAATCCAAAGAAGCGTGAAACAGGGAGACCCGCTATCTCCCAAATAATTTACCAACACCCTCAGAGAAATTTTCAGGAGCCTGGCGGTCTTATGGCAATTAAAAGCATAGTTGTAAGTGGTAAACAGTTAACAAACCATTGTTTTGTAGATGACATAGTCCTCTTCTCTTTTTCGGCATCGGAACTCGAATCAATGCTCAAAGATCTGAGCACGGCAAACCTTCAGATTGGACTGAGTAAGAACCGTACAAAAATCCAGGTTATGACCAACAACACAAAACGTAGGGTCGAGGTAGACGGGCACGTCATAGACTATGTCGACGAGTACACTTGCTAGGGCCAGATAACCTCTTTTAACAACCGACGGGACAAAGAGTTGGACAAACGTGTCACAAGTGCCTGAAAGAGATCCTGGTCCAGGAAAGAGCTAATAAAGGGTAACCTTCCACTGTCACTGAAATGAAAGCTCGTCGACATGTTTATACCTACTACCCGTCCTTACCTACGCTGCCCAAACATGGTCCCTTACGGAAAACCAGAAAGAGCCAGAGAGCGATGGAGCATAGTATATTATGCATCAAAAGAACAGATCACGTCCGAAATTCTATACTGCGCTCCCAAACTCGCATAGCCGATGTAAGGGAGAAGACCGCCTGGCTGAAATGGAACTGAGCCGGCCACATTATCCATATGCATTCGGAAAGGTGGACCCGCATATCTACCAACTGGATGCCAGAAGATGGTCATAGCAGACGCGGGAGACTTGTGGATGGAGATGGCGGGATGACCTAGAAGCATTTGAAAAGGACTAGTCGGATCTAGCCCCTGAAAGAGGAATTTGAAAGGAAAGGGTGCCTCTTTACTTTGCCTGCATCAAAATGTATTATTTTATTTTTAAAATTGTAACGAAAACTAAAATTATTATCATACCAAACGGTCATATTTCTGGCCTTCCCATTCTAGCACGCTAAAAATGATTATTTATTCCACAATAATTTAATGCAAAAGGGACGTATTTCAAAATATGCTACTGTTATATTACAAAATATAATAACAAATACTAGTGTTTGAATGCAAAACGGTCGTTTTCAGAAATATGGCACTTTTGTATTACAAAATATGGTAGCAAATACTATTGTTAGAATGCAAAAAGGACGTTTTCCAAAATATGGCAGTTTTGTATTGTAAAATATAATCACATTAACTTGAAATTTTGCTCCCAACATAGACATATTTTGGATTGTGGCACTTTTTCATGCAACTGACGAGCATTTGCGTTGAATCTCCGGGCGCAACTCAAAGAGTGGCTGTTTTGCACTGACATTACCTGTCAAAGTGAGCTAATGCAAAAAGGGCAGTAAGTCAGTGCAGCCATAATATAAGCAAAAATGATGGGGGTTTTTTTTTTACTATAAAATATAGTCGGTTCAGGTGTCATTTTTGCAATAAAACGATTTTCATTTTTTTTTTTGAGTTGTGGCCCTTTTGCATTGAAGGAGCGATATGTAACCTTGTAACATATGGATATTTACGAATTATAACGTGTTTTGACTCTTGAAAGTTACAATTAAAAGTTTAAAGCACTTTATATATATCTAGTCCTTATATGGATAAAAATCCCAATTTTCATTGTATGTCTTAAATATTTGCCAATATCTATTGTAAAAAGTCCGTTGGCTGTGATTTTGTAAATTATGCTTTTCTATTTAAAAATTGGTATGGATGACGGTGACCATTTCTATCATTCAAGTATCCCTAACGCTGAAAGTTACCAAGAGGACGCTCAAATCTCCCATACTGCCCCTTAAACTTCCATTAAAGTTGCCTCAACAGAGTTCAGTGTTTTGCGATTCTTCACCCGACACGAAAGGGCTTATATAAAATATCCCTAGCACATATTTTGTTTTAAGCAAAGTAAGGATATCGCTGAAAGATCCTCCGAGGATCAAATAATAGAGAGCACATAATTCAACGTCCTTTTTTACGCATAAATCTTTAGACCTTTAGCAGAGCCTTAGCGTTTTGGTGTAGAATTCAGAGCGTTGACCTCTGAGGTCCTTGAACTATCTTCATGTATAGAATAGTAGATGCTGGCCTTTAAAGACTTGAGTTTGAAATGCTCGTGAAAAACTAGGTTTCATTTTTCATTCGTATTGTTCGGAATACATTAGGCACTGTTCATGTTTAAATCAATCGTGTGCTCTTTTTTTCAAATTAGTAAAAAAATGGCAGAAGAAATATTTTTGAAATTAAATTCAAATGTACAAAAATAACATCGTGAAAGCAAAAAAACATACATGCAAATTGAGTTTTATATTGAAAACGTTATTACTGTGAATTCATATGATTTATTTTGGACGAAATAATAATTTATTTTATCGTAGACACAAATAAGCGTGTTCAATGTTCAATGAGGGTTTTTCTTAGTAAACGTTAGTTTGAAGACACTCGAAGCCGTTAGAATGGTACTATATTTACATAAATTGAGTCGGAGCGCATTGTACCTGAATAAGGTGAAATGGCTGGTCGTTCGTTTATATGCACCTCATTTATAATGCTCAAAGGGTAAATCAAGCTTACTCCATTATTTAGGTGGAATATATGTACAGGTTAGTTTATATACTTTGTTTAGATGCATGCACGAAGGCCATCTGTACTGGTACTTAATGTAGTTCAACATATTATTATATGTAATTGTGTAGCCACAGCTTTACGTTAAATACAAACGAATGTTATTATTAAATATTTTATTTTATTTTGATAATATGACTACCTGAGAAAATAAATGAAGTAATTACACATTACTTCATTCAATTTCTTTAATTATAATATTAATTGTCTTACAAATTGTTTATCTGGAAGACTGTTCTCGAGCACAGTCATATTTCAACATTATTTTAATGATTATAAATTGAATACTAATGATGTACTTTTCTTTGTTTCAGGTATGTACTCGTCATTCAAAGTTTTGGTGAGAGTAGTTTTAGTTACAGCTATAAGTGATTACGTTTAAAAAAAAAACAGTCAGTGAGTGTTACAAGTTAGGCGTTAAAAGTTGTATTACAAAAAAATTGTGGAAGGATCGAAAATTCTTACAGAATGAAAAACATGCTTGCATTTCTGAACGGGCATGAATATTTTATGTATCATTTCGCAATCCCTGGGAATTCATCTCCACTTGAAAGATTTATATCGGACGAAATCTCGAGTTTATGGGCGTCGGTCTAAACGCTCCTATATATTTCAACTGGCTGCAATTTTTTCGCCAATGCATTCAAACTACGTGTGGAATTTGTATGCATTCGATAGATTGCACCAAACACACGGATTGCTTTTGAATTTTTAACCGCAATTCTATCGCACTTTATATATCGGCTTAATGAGACTACGTAGACAAATTCACTCGTGAATAAGAAATTTTCTTTTTCAATTTCGCCAATTTATCGTCGAGTGAATTTAAAATATTGAGTTTATATAGTTTCTTAGAATTGAGATAGAGTTTTGAGAGTGTATTACGTATTCAGAAGGCAATATTATTATTGGTATAATTCTAGATATAGTATACATTATATACTCTATATATTTATGTACATGTATGCCTAGTAAGTATGGTAATAATAATATTCAGAAGAATTGTTTACACACGAGAAGAGAAACAAGTACTATCGATATGAAAGTCAATATTCTGTCGTAACTTGATTATGTCCTAACTTTATTGGATAGACAGTTGAAGTAAAGTATAGAATACCGTCTGAGACGTTTTAATATTATTACAAAACATTAGCATTATAAACAAAAACAATAATCTAATAATCTTTGAATATTATAATTATTTAATAACCCGCTTTTAATATAAACCAAGTTTTCATTGAAAATATTGACAGCCATTAGATCGCATTGTTGCAGATGATTTGTTATACACATAAATAACTTAATTGCTATGCTCGAACACCGACACGTGATTTTACAAATCATGTATTCACTTAAAAAAAAACAAAAATAATTCAGACAAAAACTATGAAGTACCTACAATCTCGAATCGCAAATTAAAAACCACGTTTTGTGCACAGAAAGAATCCTTCCAAATGTGACTATATAGAAAGTGACAAACAAAACAAAATTGCTACTAGCATTTTTAAAAATAATCCCTTATTACAAGTAATGATATCAAACCAAATTCTGCCCACAAAAATCACCGATTCATTAAACATTTTACAATTTGAGTAGCGCACAAATAACGCCAGATTGCGAGTCAATAGTCGTGGGATGACCCATTTCCCTTCGTTGCACGACGACTTGCTAGCGGCGTAGCAACAGTATTCTGTGTCTGGATACAACGTGAAAATGACATGACTTTGGAATTTGATTACGATGTATAGCGTGTAGGGATGTGAGTGTATTGTGCGTCTATTTTGGTATTTATTTTTACTCTCGTATTGAAATAAAACTGCAGATTTACGTTATTCGGACATTTGCAATAGTTTGGCCACTTATTAGGGAGACTAGGCATGCGTGATCTGTCTAGATTATTAGTAAAAATTCTCAGTGTTGACAACCTAAAGTAGCTGTATCAAATAATTAAGTCAGCATCATAAATGTGCGAATCCCTGATTTACGTCAAACGTCAAAGTTTGGCGAGTTTACTAGCAATGAACACTAATTGTAATGTTTGTTTGTAAAAGAAAAAAATCAGAATTTTGTTTACTTCCGCTAGTCAACCCGGTCCTGTTAGTGTATGTTAGAAATATTCATGGGTATGGTCATATGTTATCTAATGTCACTGCTATCTACGGGAGATAAATGTTCACGCTAAATGTGAATGGAAATAGTACAGCTAGTTTTGTATACAATTTGAAATTGTCATATCGATAAATTTATCTAAATTATAATCGCGGTAAACTCTATTATATTGTTACAAATAGATTTAAGAGATCACAGTATAATTATGATCAATTTATGACAATGTTCGATTGACATTCTCATTCATAATGTTCGTTTGAAACGTGATTATAATATTGATGTTGATATTTAGGTTATTGATTGTACATTAAAATTTGTAATTGCGGAAATTGTGTTTTTCTATCTCAATTTAGAAATGGGTATATGCGAATGACCTGAAGCATTAATACAATTCTTTTAATTTCGGCATTTTACCTCTTTGTCTGGTTAATGTCGTTTTACCCGAAAAGTGTTATTTGAATTGACCCTAATAAACCTACTTTTACCATTCATATCGTTTCGTCTTATGTACAAATATGTCTCTTTGCCATGTATCAGGTACGTTACACGAACTTTAAACTACCATAAAGAATATTCCAAAATATAATCAGAAAACTATCATTGATAAAATCGGAGACCTAGAGAGCAGCAGTTGCTCTAACTGCGGAGGCCATAAATGCTACCTTATTCGAAAACAACCTGACCACCACACAACGGTGTTATAGAATGTTCCAGAATATTCCTAATAATATAGCAATCAAGTTACCATTGTTTACTAAGACGGAAGTGGTGTATTAATCTCGTATGAGTATATGAATTGGAATTAAGTTATTAGGTTTATGTCTATCCAATTTTGGCCTATAACTAATCTCTGGTGACGTAACTGCCCAATTACTGTATCCAAGGAAGCTTATAGTTTTACTATATCGGGTATGGGAAGAGACAATAGCCAGGACACTGTTATACCTTATTAGTACTAATTGGATAGCAACAACGTAATTATTATTGTTTTAGGCATTAACATCACTGTTGGTCGCACTGTATGGGCTTTGAGATTCTACAGGTTTTTCTTAAAAAAAAGGGCGTCACTAAAGATTTGTGACTGACTAATTACTCACAGTGACCCGTGATTTGAGTCCATTTCTCTGCGTAAACTAATTTGGGAGGCTGCTTAGTTTATAACAAATACAATATGCACATTCTAGAGTACTTGATATAACAGCTCGAAACAGTATTTTCAACATAACAACGACAGAAATGCAAAGACAAACTGAAGCAAGGCCACCGTCTTCACTAAGGAAAATCACCTTCTAAAAGCTCCGTCATAAATTGCAAGTTCATTGCAACTTCGTGGCAACTCCACTCAGTGTACATTACCTTATAAAATAATATCGTTATCTAAAGACGAAAATGACATTAATTGTTCAGAACGCTTCAGTAGCGCTACCATGAGTTGGTAACTATAGTCTCGGAGACACTGTAGTTCTCGTAAAACTCGAACAGCCCCTCTAGCGGATAGTTAAGGTACCAAAATTGCTATCATGGGTCGCCATATTTAATAACGTGTAGTTAAATTAAACAACAGTGAATGTAGATTGGCTTTGTCGTTCATTCTTTCCCTATTTGAGCCCACTGTTGTAGTTGCGTTCTCACGTTAACTACTCTAGTTTTTAACTACGCCAACTCATGGTAGGGCTACTGATAAGGTGCCTTCCACGTGAGACAGTAAAATTATTAAATTCGCGTGACCTATTTCTCCAACGTTCGTTATATGACAATGAAATGTACCAGCTTTCACTTAGTTTAACGGCTTTCGGTGATAGACAAAGAGAAGCAAAATATTGCTATAGTTTTGACAACGTCCTTTGAAAATTGAAGGGAATAGTAGTTATTCGTTTAAGTTTTTGATACTGCTTGAAGGCTATTGACTAAGAATTAGCTAATACAGAGCACGTTAAGTCTTGTAGTTCTTACTCAAATAATAATATTGTATTAACTTGTCCGTCTGTTTATTTCAATACTGTATAAATTTTCGCGTCACAGTTTTCGTTGCCATACTCCTCCGAAACGGCTTGACCGATTCTCATGAAATTTTAATTTATTGAGTAGGTCTGAGAATCGGCCTACATCTTTTTTTCATACCTCTAAATGACAATACATATTTTTTTTATTTACATGGCAAAACAACGCTTGCCGGGTCAGCTAGTATTAGTATAGATTCATAAATCAGTAACTGTAACTATCTGGAACTCTCACTTGATATAAACATGCCGTAATAATCCATATAATTGATACGTTGTCATATTTAATCGTATAAATTAATTATTGCAATTGCATGAACACTCGGCGATCGGTCGCCGTATAATTGAGTTTCGAGTAATACTCAATAAAGTTTTGTCTATTATTAACATAGGTCGGGACTGGGTGAGCTAGTTTTAGTATTTAATTGATTTATAGGTCATTTGAAAAGAAATAAAAATAGTTTTAAACATACCAATTTTCGTAGAACCATAATAAAAAATATATTATTTTATAATGTTGAATGGAAAAGTATTTATTGTGTGAGTACAATTATATTGACTGTTTATTTATAATCTGTTGGAATCAGAAGGTTTGGCTTATCTATAACTATCTCGATTACTTACAAATTAAAAAAAACTCTTATTTATTTTGTTTCAAATAATGTTTTATCAAAAAATTTTTTACTTGGGATTTTAAGCTTTAAATAATACTCTGATAGAAGTTTGGCTAGCGACAAGAAAAAAGAAACGAAATGTCTGAGTTCATTAACCCAGCCTTTTTGTCTCCAACCACTTAGTATGAAAAAGATGATTAAATTACTTTACACTTTATTTTATATTATTTCAATGGATTGTTAGCTTCATCGTTATTTGTTATTGAAACCTGTATATATAAATATTTACAATGGCAGTATACCTACGTTACATACTATGTCATAAATCAGCTTTTGTTCTTGCGAAAATTGAGGTTGTAAACGTATTCCCTGCTATTTTTCACCATTACCGCAATTTGTCGTATTTACACAACGGATCGCAAGTGACGATCACACATCCTCGTCAAAATAGTTTTTCGTTTCCGCAATATGTTTCGTGTTTACATTATACCTTTCCCGAACACATCCATCCACATTTAACCTTTTTGATATCGCCTCCATATATCTTTCGCAAAAGATACATATATTTCTATCATCCAGATATACGCGTCTTTTAGAGCACTATACCCGACGTGTTATGAAAACGATTACGTAAAAAGGAAACCATATTTACGAAACTATTTTTGGAAGTGTTAGTCCTCTAGATCTTTGCATTTTGCTCTTAAACATTCCAAATCAAAATTGATATTATTGGAGTGTAATAGGGCACCGCTGCCGAGAGGACTTAGTGAAAGCCCCCTCCGAAATTATTCTTAATGGCATCATAAGCGGTTTTTCCCAGCATCCAATTTATTTTCATAAGATAACTCGTTGGGAAAATTAAACGAAAATAGAGTGATAATGGCGAGAATAAAAATAAGAGTGGCAACGTATTATTCGTTTACACGTCGTAATTTTATAGTTGATCGGCCGTGAAGGTAAGTGGCTCTGTTGTACATACATACACGCTTGTTGGAATTCAAAGGCACGTCATTCGGTAAAGCATCCGCACAGAGCTCTGCGGCGCTCGGAGCGCTATCGATTTTCCGCAGTCTGTGGCGGGGTGAGGCGGGCGGCGAGCGGCGCGGGGGGAGGGCAACTCAGCTGGGCGCCCCCACCCCCCTGTAAACATAAACACAGGCTCCGGCCGCCCGCGTCTCAGGATCGACATCCGCCGAGGTGAAATAACGACACTGAATATTTATGAAGCCCTCGTATCAGGGATTAAGATTCGACTTTTCTAGGTCATCAATTCGAAAGGCATTTGTTGCGGGTAAGCCGATGGCTGGGTAACCGAAACGATGTCTCGAAATGATGAGGGTGTGCTTCATAAAAAAGTTTATAATCATTGTTTACACAATAGAATTGTTCGGTTAGAATCGACCGCTTTGTTGGCGAGCTCTATGAAGGTGCATTGTACTGTTAATTTAGCATGAAACACAACAACGGTAATTAATTAAGGAGAACCTGTAACTGGAGTGTGTATATGAAAGATTAATGAAGCATGGCAGCGAGTATGAAATCTAAAATGAAGTTTCTACGTCGTGTTGGAATAACTTTCGTATTAATTTAGGTGTTAAAAAATAGTGGTGGAAGTTTATAAAGTTAGTCAATTTATATGACAACAGTGAAAAGTGGCAATACGCTGGACCGCAGTATTTCGTGAAGCGATTTTACCTACATTCTAGTTTATGTAGTGTTACTGGTGGGTGTAGATAACAGATGAGCGAGCCTTTTTATGAGAGTGAAAATTCAAAGGGTTACTGACCTCCTGGGGTTGAAAACGGTGTGTGTGGGCTTAAATACCTGTACGTGTACAGTTTATGGGAGCGGAATAAGCTAGTGACTTTATGATTTTAGAAGAGAATTTTAGTTGGTCACTTAAAGTAACAAAATGATTTATAACAGCTCCGTTCTTCCTTGCATGACTTATTTCTACCGCACAAAACCCTTTTGCATTTAGGCAAAAATATGAACCCGTACGGTACTTAGAAACACAGACACGATAAGAGTATGTGACCTCAATATTGGACCTGGTTTTCTTTTATCAACGATCTCAGTGGTCTTAAGTCGAGCCTAAAGGTCGTATTTACGGCTGAGTACTTTACGTCTCATAGACCGATTTTCCGTTCTATTGTGACGTCACTGATGTAATGTTGGCTTACCGCACATTGTATGGACCGGCTAAATAGGTAAAACGTTGTAATAAAGGAGGTGGGGATACGTAATGAGATAGATGTTCCGGTTTGATGATGTTTTGGTTTCTGGCATATGGCTTCCTTTTCCTTCTGCAAATATTGGTTTCTTGATTTCGTTACTACGTTATTCGATTACTTTAGTAAGTAAGCGTTTCTTCGCGCGGTGTATAACAGAGCTATTAAAGGCGTCAGAGACTTATTTGTTATCTATAAATAACAGTCGATATTTTTATTGTTAACCCTATTTGCAACTCTATATGAAACCTTGATACTTACTAAAACTTGTAGTAAACGAGGAAATAATCTTCTAACTAATTAAGCTTGCATTTTTCTAAGTCCATCTCAATCATATAAGTTGTAAATTTGTATGACGGTCCTTTCACCATTTTGCATATTGCACTAGGCTATTTATGTAGATACACAGATCATAACTTCCCAGAAAATTTCCCTAAGCCGTAGAACAGTATAGTGAAGAGTTATGTAGTAGTAGTACAGGAATAAGTCACTTGAGACCAGAGTTTATAGCACACTAAAGCATATTAGACGCTGTCGGAGAGGACGCGTAAGTGGGAGAGAGAGATGCTGGGAAACTATCCTGTGCAGTATCGGCGAAGAATAAGGATGTTGAAGTAAAATTCTTTTGATACTTAGGTCTTTTACGGTGGTTTTCAATGTCCTATCTATCCACTGTTTACTTACTAAAGACATTATCCATCATTTATCGTCACTTCGATTTGTATAACAACATTCATGGATCGCGATTCCAACCGAAAAAAGTAATCATTTGAGAGAGCTATCTATCTGTAATCTTTGTCAGAATATTCGGTCATTAGAATACTAGTTTGACTATCGACATTTGTCAAATCGATTTATCATTTAGAATTTACAGATTAATATAGTAAGCGAAGATGAATAAAGACAACATTCAAAAGAGATCAAATTCAAATCAAATGGTTAAACAGCAGGGTCGTCGTAACGCGGTCAATGACCCATAATATTTTAACAACGAAACAAAAGCTTAAATAAAACCGCAATTATCCCATTCATAGAAGTGTTTTATACTTATTTTACGTTCAATCAAAACCGACCACAAAACCGAGTAGTATAATTTGCCCATAAGGTCAACGACCTTTCACATTTACTTACAAAAGTTTCATAGAAAAATAAAACTCATACAAAATTACCTTCTACATACTTATTTTTCCTACATTATGTACTACAGTTACCCCGTAAATATCCTTTAGCTCTTCATTAGAAATACCGTTACGTTATCCTTAAATAAATGTTACCTTTACTAGTCTTCTATGGGTTATTTTATGAGGCCATAAAATCCTGAATCCAAGTACATTTTGGGACGCTTCCTAATATCAATTTACTCCCTGTTCTTTTGTGAAATAGATAGGTTTTCTAAGTCCGAGAGATTCTTTGATCGAGGTAGTTTTATAACCGTATTTTGACGAAAACAACTTGACATATGGCCGACCTAGAAATCTAATTTAGTACTCATTATTTGTTGTTGACTAAGATAAACCTTCGTAATTACTAATCTTTATAACTTTTTATACGTTAATCGGTCATTACTGGAATAGTTTGATGGCTATAAAAAGTCCACAGTTTTACTAGTACAATGATACGACTAGAATAAGGTTTCATACTTCCTCTGTTCTGCTGAAGCATCGATTATATACCATCAAGATAATTTTAGTTGAACATGCTTTCGTTAGCTTTACTTTGTAAATTTGTTTTGAGTTATTTAACTACCACTTTCCGACTTCGTATTATATCAATTTGAAACATTGCAACTGTATACAACATGGACGACGATACATATGTATATAAAGAAAATATTGTAATAATTTCATTAAAATCAACTATTTAAATTAAAATAGTTTATAAATGCATAATATGCATTTATTATATAAAATCACGGCCTTTTGCGGTATAGGGGTAGGTAGTGCCACTTAGTACGATCCTTACAAAAAAATTATACACATAACTTGTCATTGGTCATTGGTGTGTTGCCTTGGGTTCGAACTGTCGATCAATTGCGTCTGAGATGCCAACTTTTACCACTCTGTCACTGCTTTCGGCCTATCAAATAAATGGGAAATAAAAAATATAGTGCCCAAAAATAAACAGAAACTTCCTTTTATTGACAGACCGATAAAATTACGTATTGCAATCATGAATTCGCTTGAGAGCCATGCTGATTATTGCAATACTTCAATAGTCCCGCTGTCGTCCATTAAAGACCACCCTGGGGAGTACCTGAGCGATCGTCGACCGTATGATTATGTAACAAGAACGAACGTTATTATGTTAATGGCATCAGTGCACCTGCCCGTTCAGGTCAATGACCCTAAGCACATCATTTAAGAAATTAAGGGTTTAAATGATTTGATAAACGGAGATTGGTTAGGATAGCGTGATCAGAAGCAAAGTATAGACGAATGTATTTTCTTTGAAGATTATCTTCAACGAATTTGTGACTTCAAAATACGCGCTTACAAATAGAAGCTAGTTTTGATAGACTTTGTAATAGGCTAGATACTAACGTGACGGTCGTGATTGTTGCTTAGTCTTCATTCTAACTATGGATTGGCTCATGTGTGTGACGGTAATGCATTAATTGTCCGGGCTTTTTACTTATTTTGTGAATTAGACCATTAAATATCTCTTCTATACTATCAATGCACACGATCTCTACCTTCTATAGAAGTTTGAAATTAACAACAATGTGTTTGCAAAAGCTAACCCACCCTGTACATGTACATTAATATTACAAGCTCCACTAAATATATTATTAGCTGCTAATTACTCCTATGTTTTCGACAAATCCATGTACGCAAATGCTCTGGAAAATTAATAAAGCTTAAGCCGCGAAATATAAGCCTTAATGTAAGGGTTGTCGTAAATTAAACTGGTTATTTCGATAATGTCTGCGTACATTGCCTATTATGTGTGACTTGCTATTTAGTATGGCGTTGGTTGCGCGGCAATGGATTGCGGGCAACGTATAATTGTTGCTAACAGCTTGCACGAATTCGCTGTAAAATAGTTTTAATATGTTTATTATTGTTTATTTAGGTTTTTGCTAGACCTGAATTATACCTGGGTTTAAAATATGGTATACTTAGTAACATTGAAATAGGTACACTTTTTTACATACTGTGACCGTTGGTTCTTTTGTTTAAAAGTGAAGAGAAAAAATGCTTTTAAGCAACTAACAGCTCTGAATTTTAATCGGTTAAAGCATGCATACTCGGTAAGTTCATGGCAATTTTACATATAATTTTTAAGCTCTCAAACCAATTGACTCCAAAATATACACCATATATCTGGGTGTAATACTGTGTGGAGTAAAATTTGCGTTATATTATAATCCATGTTCACAGTTCATTACACTGAAGTGATCTAATTTACAGGCACTTAAATATGCATCCAATTTTCCGCTGACAGCTGCGTACGCTAATTAGGTTATGCCTAAAAACATTTCTCGTAACACACTGTATGCTACATTGTAAACAGTTTCCCTTACGTCATGAAAACGCTTGACGATACGAATATCGTGGAACTAAACAGTGAACACTAATATTTGTATGAGAGGATGCAATTTACCAAGTTATATACAGAACGCTTCATACAAAATGAAGCAATCTGAATGTTTGTTTAAAGCATTGATTGTTAGAGTTTGTTACAGTAAAGTTTGCAATCTGCTTATGTGGGGTAAACACTGCATTTGTAGGGAACATAATTTTGACAAAATTATACCCTTATTATACATAAAGGTAGTCAAGATTGTGTTGCATTTTTGCATAATTGCATTTTTTTTAAGCGATTGCTTCAATTATACTACTACTAGTAGTAGTAGTCAATTATACTGTCTTCGCTATAGAAGAATTTGCTTTACCGCATTCACATGTAGCCAAGATTAGTAACAAGAGCCGTTTTGCGGAAGTAGCGGAATATATAAAACTCAAACGTATACTATTACCTCTAGATACGAAATCTCGAAAAACCTTAATCATCGCACTATAGCCATTCTCAAATATTACCAACCCTCGGATAAAACGTTATTATATCGTTATCGTGCTCGCAAAGTTACCAAAACAATGACATGACATTTTGATTTCTGTTTTGATTAAAAACCTTGATATTGTTACAATTTTTTATGCTACTATAAAGTATTATAGCATACTCTGTACAGTAATATCGTGTATTTTGTCGTTGCTTCTGCCGTCAAAATGAGACGTGAATAATTACGAAATTGGCTGGATGCGTAAAATGTCAGGCGTGCTCTAGGTCACCTCGATGAAAGTCGAAGCATAAAAGTGTCACAGTCAGCTTTCATAACACGACGTCGCTCTAAAACGCTGTAATCAGACAACGCGTTTGTATCTGAAAAACTTCGCTTCGAAAATAATGTGAATAAGATTTTTTTACGAAGATAACATCAATGTGTTAAGAATTAGAATACGTAATATTTGCTTTTCTTTTTTCTGTAATTTAAATTTGATACGACGTAATTTATGACGAATTTAATATTATTGACAGCCTTCAGTTATTCAACATTTCAAAGGTATGCTTTTTATCAGCGAACGTCTGAGACCCCTTGGGATGAACTGGAACAGAATACATTTTAGCTCAAAGATGTAAAGCTGAGAGCTAATAATGATTTACATGCACACGATAGTAGCGTAACCTCCAAGTTTGACTTCTAATGTCCAATTCAAGTGCGTTCGAATGTAAAATATAGCACGTCTGTGACGTTAAAGGCTTTGTATGAGAGATAGTTTTTGTTGGCAAATCGAATGAAGACATAAAATTGAATACGCGAGGTATAATGCCTTGTTTAGGGGGACGTGGAGCCTTTGTATGGCGTGTAAGCAGTACAAATATACGAGCGTGTATGAAACTTTGAAAAGGCTTTTGTTTGAGTTTTTATCGGAATTTTCAGGCGTAACCAAAAATAGAATGGCCAGTGTGGCACTATGCAGCGTTGTTTGGATTCAGTTTAATTTGAAAATTCTGCCAGGTAACAGAATTCGACTGGAGTGTCGAACGGAAAATCGTAGTGGTCGTCAACTTTGATTTCGCAACTATATTATGTAGTTAAAATACTCACCTTGTCTTTAAGTCATGATTTTCGATTTTTAGTTATAGAAATTTAATCTTAGAACAGCACAGATGAAAATGTTTTTACTTAACTAGAGCGAGAGTGTTATCAACAATGCTCCCCTTTCCTCCTCCCTCCTTTGCCTCGCGGTTGTCAACAAAATAATTCAATTTATTAGAATATTCTATAAATAACTTAGTATCTCATATCGTTTACTTGTCGTCACTACAACGAAATTATTTTACCGATGTCATCTCCCTGATATTGACTGTCGGAAATGAAAATATTCACTCCAATAGTCGTTCGATTAAAACGAACGAAAACCGTGATTGAATCATATCTATCGGGACCAGATCGTACGCAGAGGGAGATAAGGACTTTATAAACGGACTTGACTGCGGCAGTGGTCCAAATAGTAGGTATAGTCTTACAAAGAACTATTATGAGCTTTTACAAACTCCAAACTATCGTTTTTCGAAATTTACATACTGCTCGTCAGTTTGATATTTATAGAAGCGAAATGAAGATAAAATATGAGATAAATGATCGATTATTGCTAAGTGGGTGACCCACTATCAATCTAAAATTATTTTAATGGCAGCAAAAAGGGTAAAAGGAATCACTTAACCTAGTTCCAGCGGCAGGTGCCAACAGTAACTCTTAATTAAATACGAGAAAGTCTTATTAGCACAGCAAAGTTTGTTTAAAGGTTTTACTTTGAAACATTTTAATTTTTAGTACTTCAGGGATTCCTAGTTGTCAAGTAAAAAGTTTAATAAAGATGGAAATAGAAAATATTTTTGTCACTTACAAGGGAATGGCTTTAGCGAAGCTTATTAAAGTCAAGGACAGTTTTCTGTTTAAAAGGTGGAACTTGTAATTTATGTGTTAAGTATTAAATGAGATGAATTCTTGGTAAGACGTTAAAACAGACTTTGTAAGCTATTTAAATTTATGATGGCAGAAATGCACGCGTTCTATGGAACATCTGAGCCCCGTCTGTGATGAAACGAAAACAAACTGGGCGACGGTTAACGAATTCAGTGAGATTGCTTGCCGCAGAAAATAGGTATTGTCATGAAGCTTGGCATACACAATACACGTTTAGTTCAGAGACAACATCACAAACTATTTCATTTTCTGTCATCTATTACGAAAACTTTAGGCGTAACACAAATCCCACATTCTTACCCGCCTTCTTTGAACGCTGAATTTTTCTATACAACTTATAAGAACTAAACCCGATATACAATATTAACCCTAAAAACATAACCGAACACAATAGGGCAAAGTTTCGTTGGCTTTCATCGGCCAGTTGTAAGATTTCGGTAGATTTTGGGCTCGGCACGTGCAGGTAAGTTCGGGACACAATAAGCACGTGTCGTCACGAGTTACGCTTCAAGCGTGAGCCGTGCTATCGACATTTTTGTCTCACTATAGCCAAGTAAGATTTCAACCTTGAGCTCACATATAAAAATAAAGGATTGGTGACCTATTTATATAGTGTTTGTTAAATAAGGCCATGCAAAGTCAATGAATAAAGGGTGCGTAAAATTTATCAGGAAAAGGTCAGTTTGAGTTTGTAAATACGTTGTATTTTGTAGTAAAAATACCTACAAAATGTGTATACTCGCATAATATAATATTAAGGTAAGTAATGTAAATTAACTTTTTTCTGTACGACAAAGAGAAAAAAAAGTCTAGTCAAGTAAAATAGTCACTATAATGATAATGATAAGTAGAGAAAACGCCAACGTATAAAACACTGCATTTTGCAAGTTTCATGTACAAAGAGAACTCTGTACGCTGACTGTTTTGTTGCGATACTCTCAAAAGGTTTTTGTTTGAAACTGGGACGATTGGAGAGAGTGCGATTAAAGAAATGATAAACATGAATTTTAGCATTTTCAGTGAGGTCCATTCTAATCCTAATTATTAATGTTGTCTTGTGTTTTAATAGTTGCAAGGAATCGAAATCGAAATTTATACATTTTGTAGAAGTGTACTTTATACTACTTTATTTAAGTACTAAATGTATGCAAACAGATCTAATGCCTCAGATTCTTTGACAGTCTAACTTAGGATGGAACAGAATTAAAAAATAGTAATTAGGTGTAGTCAATAGAAAGATAATCTAATTGCATGAAAATATCAACATTTCATACCTTACTCGACATTTAGTAGGTATTAAATAACATTGATCGACATTAATTTTCGCGAAAAGCTCAAGTATTGTTTTCGGCTTTTGTATTAAATAACAAATTAAAAAATGTACTCTCCGGTCTCACAGTAGGTGCCGCAGATTTCTAAGGTTACTCTTTGTTTCGTGTACAAATAAAACTCAAACTTTTGTTATTCATTTACGAGTTTTCACTTTCAGGATTCCGTAATTAAAAGGTAAAAAAATCTCGCTTTAACCTTGTTAATGGTGAAATACAAAGTTGTTTTATAAACTGAAATGAAAGGAGTTGGTGAAAATAAAAATGTGAAGGACGTCTCTTTGATCTAGGTTTGTAGTGGAAACAAGTTTTAGATCACGGGCGTTGTAAAATGTGTAAAAATGTTTGTTTGTTTGTTCGTGTGAATGTGTGTTCAAATATTTATGTACAATGCTTTGACTGTGAACTGAGAGGTAGTGTTAAGTTTTAGATGCAAGCTTTTATTTCTTAATAGATCAAACGTTCAAAGTTTAATACTTTTCACAACTGTTGAAAATAATTACTAAAAGGTCAGTGGTCCTCTGCTGCATATTTGTTATCAAATCTTCTAACTTAGTAGCCAAATTATCAATTCAAATTCACTGAAAAAATAGCAAATCTGTATAAAAATAAAGTCATTTTATTTATACTTCAAATGCTGTGGAAGTGAGATGAATTTAATTTCCCGAAAAAAATGTTTCCTGTTAAGACAAATTACATTTCTCCCATGTTTACATACTCACCTTATTTAGGAGTTATTACAGTTGTGTTTTTATTTTTCCTTATTATTCGTTATCTTTGTTTTCCTCGGTAAGGATTAATCCATAAATAATCAACAAACATTTTGGAAGAGTATAAATGTATACATATTTTTGCTGGTAACTTTAGTAAATACATAGTCTGCGTCACCTGATATTTTTTGAGTAAAAGAAATTACATTATCATTTTTGTGGCAAGCCAACTTTGCAGTAACTTCTCAAAGTGATTCTATTCACTAGACTATACAAAATAGCTATCTCTAAATGAACACGTATAAAAGAATCGATGAAAATCTAATTAGATTGAAACTTCGTACCGAAGACATTTTATTTTTGTTGCGTTAATTACTTCTAAGTTTCAACTAATAATTAGCTTTTTGAATATCTGAAGCTGAATTCAATTTCTCGAACAAATTAGTCACTTTGTATAATCATTATTCAAACAATTGAATACTTGACACATAGGTCAGTGACCTGTTGTTTGAAGGTTATAAATTCAGAATTAGTTGCGCATGCTAATGTTCTTTCGTATAAACATGTACGCCCCTGAGCACTTTTATATTTACACTAGCAGACTCGCGCAGCTTCGCTTGCGTCACATAACAGAGAATGGGTCAAAATTTTCCCCGATTTTGTAACATTTTTCACTGGTACTCTGCTCTTATAGGTCGTAGCGTAAGGATATATAGCCTACTAGCTGACCCGCGCAACTTCGCTTGCGTCACATAAGAGAGAATGGGTCAGAATTTTCCACGTTTTTGTAACACTTTTTACTGTTACTCTGCTCCAATTGGTCGTAGCGTGATGATATAAAATATGCTTTTTTTTCACGAAAATATTATTAAAAATAAAAAAAATTAAACTTAAAATTATTTATATCTCTTAACATAACGAAGTCGCGCTAAGGCATATCCGCCATTATAACAGTTGCCATGACAACGGAATTTTGTTAATTTAATGTCATAATTGTATTGATTATTCGCGACTTCGTTCGCCACCTGAATTTTCCCGGGAAATGCGTCATTTTCCCGGGGTAAAAAGTAGCCTATGTCCTTTCTCGAGTATCAAAGTATCTCCATACCAAATTTCATACAAATTGGTTCAGTAGTTTAGGCGTGATTGAGTAGCAGACAGACAGACAGACAGACAGAGTTACTTTCGCATTTATAATATTAGTATGGAAGTATGGATAGTATGGATAGCCTTCCTCGATAAATAGGCTATCTAACAGTGAAAGATTTTTTCAAATCGGACCAGTAGTTCCTGAGATTAGTGCGTTCAAACAAACAAACAGACAAACAAACTCTTCAGCTTTATAATATTAGTATAGATAATAGAAATATGAATATATTTCAAAGTAGTTAGCGTTTCATAAAACCCACTAAAGTTTGGTGAATTTTAAAGTAGACGTGAATCTCCTATTTATTTATCCATCAAGTTCTTTAACAAAAAGTAAATTTACGTACATATACTTTGTAGGTATCCAATAAAAATAGTACTTACATACAAACTCTCAAATCACTTTATGGTATAGTTTTCTGAGCGTAAGCTGTGAACTTGTGATGAATGCAATGCAATAATTAAAAGCGAATTCTTTAAATATCCACATGTCACGGTGACCCACGATGACCTCACGCCCTGAATCAACTTACTTTTAATATTCCCTTTGACATTTTTGTATCGGTGTCGATCGAGAAAAATATCTTACTTTCCGCCACACTTTTATGCCTCCACACATAAATTGTCGTCTATCTACCTTCCGTACATACTTCAGTCCCGAAGGTTGCCACAAGGTGACAAGAACCCATCAAATTATGTATCGGTCCCTACACTATACGTAGTAAATATTTTACATTGGCAATTTTTTTTTCTCGTACTATTCCAGTTTTTATACGTTACCGAATCCAGTATAAGGGTCGAGTGTAAAAACGTTGTCTGGCTACGAACGTTAAGGTTTATAGAATTGCTCGGGATATAGAGATGTTATAGGTTTAACGACAGACTAGACAAGTGTAAGGAGCTGCGATAAATACAAGCCTTTTAGATTACAGACCTAAGAAATATGTAGCAAAATAAACTCGGAGCGTTTTCTCATTGTCGCAGCCATGGATTCTTCTGTTTAGTTTCACATATTTACGATGCTTGCGGTCAGGTTTCAGCGGCTATGAGAATATAACTTTTAGAAAAGTACGTTATTTTTTTAATTAAACGCGCAGAATTTATTAAGAGTAAGCTTGTTAGAGACAAGTGGTTATGCAACTTAAAGCAGTCTTTTTAATAGCGTTTGTGGTAGTCTGGCATTCTTTTAAAATGTGTTTAGTTTTTTAAACTGTTTAATAAAACACGAAGTACATGAACCGACTTATTTTTTAATAATTCTTACTTTTACGCTTGTTAAATTTTATTAGTTTCTGCTACTTGACTTACATGCTTCTGTAACAAAGTAATATGGTGGGTAATTTATTGTGATCTATTAATTATTATGAGATCACCGTTATAATGAATTAACGTTTACTTATCATGAAAGCCACTTAGATCTGTTTAAAAGTTACCTAGACTGGTTTATATGTATTTGTATAGCTTGCGACCTTTTGACATTCTTTTTAAATAATTTTGATACTTGGTAACGCACAAAGGATCAAAATAGGTATTTCTATATTTAAATGTAGGCTTCGTTGTATCAATTTCTTATGAAATGGGACATGAATGTAGTTATCTTAACCTACTTTTCGTAAGCGTCACAAAGACGATATGATCCTGTCCTCAATGTGAATAGGAGAGTGATATTTCAGTCGATACATGCTGCTCTCTGACATTATAAAAATATATGGTTTAATTTAAATATAAAGTATTGTAGTACCCTTGTACAGAGAGATTTATTTTGTATTTGCATTTTTAGAGAAATGTTCAACTTTATTTAGCTACGGTTGTTTCAACAGAATATAGAGAAATAAAATTTATAATAACGTTATATGTATGGTTATTTTACAAAATGTATACTCAAACACACATACTATCTATGAGTTAAGTAGAAACTTTTCAAGAATACAGTATAGTAGTGTAGTATACCTTTGATCAGTGCCAATCAAAAATATACGACACAAATGCAATTTGCTTCCAAACAACTGATACAAGCGCAATCATATTTTCCTGGAATCTCCTATCGAAATAAAAATTAATAATGCACATAAGACAAACAGAACGCATACTATCAAGGAGGGAGATTTCGAAGAACCGTTAATATTTAAGCGCGCCTTGAGAAGTTACCGACATGGGTCATTACGTTGTAAAAGTTACGTTCTCTTATATCCCAGATTGCTTTGAGATCGTCCTTTTGTTTACAACGAATTCAATTACATTCAAGTGTTATATCTCTCGGTATTTAATTAAAAATTTTGAAGACAAATTGAAAAAGGCTCACCGCTATGGAAGTTTGTTATGAAAAGGGACTCCAATGGTTTTCCGATGGGGAGCAATAAGTGTCTGAACATTGTAATGCAAATGGGATCATAATTTAAGTCTGTGTGCGTTTATTTGTTTGGCTTTGTTATGATTTTTTGGACTGGAATGTTATTGGAAGTCTGGGTTATTAATTTTGTTACTTTATGATCGTTTTAGGTAAAGACTTTGAGTAGCATTAACTTTTATACGCCAGTGAACTAAAAGACATCAAATAAATGTCTGAAGTCAGGAGGTATATCATTCGTTGTTGTGTGATTTGGGATACGAGCGATAAAGAGCGATGAAGATGCATCCAAGATTCTTAATTAATGGATGTGGCTGGATCAGAAAGGCGAGACAAAGCTTTACGAGTTAACTATGGGTCATGGCGGAAGTACATTTTCAATATTTCTCTGAATTATATCTATACTAATCTATACTTATAATATTATAAAGCTGAAGAGTTTGTTTGTTTGTTTGTTTGTTTGAACGCGCTAATCTCAGGAACTACTGGTCCGATACTGAAAATTCTTTCAGTGTTAGATAGTCCATTTATCGAAGTAGGCTATAGGCTATATTTCATCACGCTACGACCAATAGGAGCGGAGTAGCAACGAAAAATGTTACAAAAACGGGGAAAATTTTGACCCATTCTCTCTTATGTAACGTAAGCGAAGTTGCGCGGGTCAGCTAGTTATTAAATTCATTGAGCAGCTTATGTAATCGAAAATAAAGTAATATCGCACTTTCAAAGAAATAAGGTTTGTGCCGCTTATGCTTTTATTATACTGAAGGTGTGATACATCATATAAGAAGATTTGTGATGCGCGTCAATAAATTCTTCTTGTTCATTGCAATCTTCACAATTCCTACAGCTATAATACTGATGAATACATAACAGATCGTTTTACCAGCACCGTTGAATTAAATATGAGGAAATAACAAGTCGCTACTGGAAAGCGTAATTGAATTTATCGAATAGTAGCGTATTGTTCTGAGAGAATTTATCTCTCGTCTTGTAGCTATTGTTTTATCGCTTCAATAGACTCGATGAAAAGACAAATGGGGTACGGTATGTAGGTTGCATTATGTGCACGATGTTTACATGACTTGAATGTATGAGCTTAATACAGCTAAGCGTGAATTTCGCTTAAGATCCCGTATTATGCTGTTAATAATGTTTTAGACAGGAAATTTGTGGGATTTGTTTGCATTTCGTGTTTTTGTTTTAGCGCTATTAACAAAAATATTTTCAAGGGGAGGTTAACCTGCCTTAATTAAATAGTACCTAGTACTACCTAGTTACGTTTCCTAGTTTTAGTAATATGAACTAGATTCTAAACTTCTCGCCAGTTGTGCGAGCAAGAATCACACGTTACATAACATGCATATAGCTTTTGTTCAAAACCAACAGGGTTCTAAACAGAGCACGCATTACGTCACAATCGTTTCTAAGGAGATACGAGAATGATGACGTTATTAGGTTAACCCACCCCCAAACAGTATTAAGGCCAGGTTAATGTTTCGTAAATAGGTTGAGTCTGCAAATCGCGGAACAAAAATCATCCCGTGATTAAGGACAAACTAAATATAAATTGTTTTCTTCAGAAATTGTGCGTCCAAACTCGAGTCGTGATTTGTCAAGTTAAAATGGTAAACTGAGTTTAATTTTAATTTAATCATTTTTTTCGCAAACAACCCTCTACAAATTGCGGACTGGCGAGAAATTTGTAAGATTTTTTTAATAAAATGCTTCGCCATTTTTCGGATTATATTTTACCTCGAGGTTTTCGCGAGACGTCCAACCAGTAACTTTGACTGAATGTCGGAACTAACCTACATTTCTAGGCTTCAAGAAATTCACTAAGATTTACTTTAAGACCCGTTATAAATAATGGCTAGAAGGATTTTTCTTTTATAAATGGATATTTACTAAGCTCTTCATTAGACACGCTATAGACTAATATAAATCATCAAAGTGCTCTGCTATCTTACTTGATTTTTAAGGCAAGCACACTGATCTTAGTTTATGGTTCGTGAATTCCCTTACTATTGACTTCACCGGTATATAAAACGAAGATAACTTTACATAATGATACGTACCTGTATAATCAAAAGGCGAGATGGTGAAATTCACTTGACCTAAAAACCCACTGTATAAGAAATGCCGATGTTGCATTTCATTCCAACCTTTAAAAGATAAGGACGTTCCCTCAATAGATATAAGAATAAAAGGCCCTTATGAATGTGACTAAGACTTTCGAGGGACAATAGTAGGAATATGTGAGGTCTATTTTGTAAATGTAATTGACATTATTTATTCATAAATGTAGGTCCTAGCAATGGAATGGGCCGGGTTTCGTACCTCGGGAATTGTTTGCTAGAATTTTGGTACATAAAATTTTCAAGCGACTGCGAGGTCCACGCCGTTAGTTTATTCCTGACAGTTCTTTTGTGTTGTAGGGGATAAAAGTCAAGTGTTGATATCGTTCGTTGAACTCATGTTTAAGTTAGGTCGTTGAAACAGACCTAAAGGAACGTTCAAGTATATGTTAGTCTGGTAGGATTTATGTTTGCATATACATAAGGTACTTAGAGACAATGAATCGGACGAATATTTTCTCAAAAGTACATATTTACTTTCCGAATTATAAATTGGAAAGGCAATTTACATTTCTAACCCCGGGTTTTTGAGTACATTTAGCGGTAGTTTATCTATTCAATAGTGTTTTTTAAGAGATTTTTCATATTTTCAACAACATCACGTCATGATCTTCATATACGTAGTTATCAGATGACAAATGAGACGTGAAATTGTACTGAGTTCCTAGGAAATATCAGTGTACATCAATTTTAAGTGCTTGGCAGTTACCGATACTAGGAATACACGTAATATGAGCTTCGAATAGTCGCAGTGCACGCCAAGCGTGATTTACAGGAATGGTTTGGAAATCAGAGAAATTTGGATTTGAAGACGGACAATGGCTTCACATTTGAGGTTGGTTGAGGTGTTGATGATAGTATAGAGCCTTTTCCATAAAATGAACTAATATGTTTTTATTTACACAAACATGTAAACGTGATGAAAAGTTGCATATCTAAAATGTAAAATACATTTATTTAGGGCATGCTTAGTACCCAACCAGCACCATTGTAGTGGACTCAAGGCTTAACCCTTTCCTCGTTTGGGAGGAGACCCTTGCCCAGCAGTGGGACAGAAATGCGTTAAAAAAACAGAACGATTAAGTTCTGTATTTGATTTCAATAACATGTTTTCTATTTGTTGTTATATGAGTTTCATAGTAAAATAATCCTAAGTAGTTTCTTGACTTCATCTAATTTAGTTGGTCTATTTTCGTATGTGTCCTTGCCAGCTATCCCCAGTTCCACTTTAAATGAGGCCTCACAACATATTCTATTCTCCATACTCCTTACCCTCTCGTGGCTTCCAGGAAGTGAAAAGGGTTCCATTCTTCCCCGAAACCACACAACGAACTCAATTTCCTCGCGTAACCTGCACATATTTGCGTTCTAAGTTATCATATCGGTCAATAAAGCTAGAGGTGTGTAATGTGTATAGCAATACACGAGTCACTTGCAAACTTTGTTTAATCGTTGAATTATGCCCGAAATGCTGTCTGCGTTATTATACACGTGGGAAAACTATATGCGGATAAGTATCGAGAATGTTTTCACATGATATCATATTATTTACCGTATCGTTTGTGTCTCATTAAGGAAAAAGAGAAGATAATTTATAGATTGATGATGACCATGCTTGTGGGTAGATTATAAGGTAGATGTGGATAAGCCAGGTTTTCAAAATATTTTGATACAGTTTTGGAAATTCATTTATTTCATATTGACTAGGTTTTCTTTTTAGTTCAGCGTAGATTGGAAAAAAATAAATTGTAAAACATAATTTATGCTAATGGTTTGCGACACGACTACTAATTGCTTCCGTCACTAGATTCGAAACATAATTTGTATTTAGACTATAAAGAGAGTGCATAATATTCAAACAGTATCATTCCCAAGTTGTTTAGCACCAATATTGGTTCAGTTAAAAATAAACCGACATCCCTGTAATAGACAATCAAAGTTTAAAACGATCTTTCTTTACAGCGTTTCAGAAGTTTTAACAAGAAGAGTTTGGTTGATAAGAGTTTCCTCGTACCTGACGCGGCATAAACTGATAATACAACCTAACTTTAGTTCTCAGATGACAGACTCATGAAGGTAGTTGGTAGTTGAAAAGTTCCGACGATTTTGGAATATTCTGCCCTACATAATCTGAAGTGCAGTTTTTCTGTTGAAACTCGGTATGATTTTAAAGTTTATGTCAGTGGAAAATGTAGTTAATTGGATTGTAATGTTCGTGTGGATTGTTGATATATTTAAATGTGAATTGGATAAAACTTACGGCCGATTCAACACTAAATATTGGTTTGTTTATTTATTGAAAGAATGCAAAACCAAAAAAGAGGAATTAGTCACCCTAGTGTTAAAGATGTTAAAGTGACTCTAGGAAGAGCTTTTAAAAATAAAACTGTAAATCTCCGGGTTCTGTAAAGTCTTAATTCGCGATGATAATAACATTCTTTAGAGAATCCTCAAAAACTGGTTTGATAAACTTAGATAAATACGAACAAAAAAACCTTTTTGTAATGCAGCTGCAACTGCATTCTCTCCATCATGCATCTGAAACAAACAGAAGGGACTAGAGAGTTGTTATATTTTATCTCATCAAAGAAACAACATCTTCAATCCATTTAAACTTAAAACAGACTTCTACTTAGAGTATGCTTCTTATAATAATTCACCCTTTTCATAGTGTAGTGCATCGTCTAGACTGGCCATCAACGAGGGATAATTTTCCGAGTAAATATTCAGTAAGTTCGGAATTAAGTGCTAGACTAGTGAAGTCCGAAGTCTGCAAAGTTATCGCACTAACATCTACAAACAAGTAAGAACATGTCCGAATATTTATTTAAACTGGCGTTTTTGTATGTAGTATTGAAATGCTAAAGTTATTGCTCTCTCTGTTAGTATCTTTTTCACAGTTAACTAGACTTTTTACAACATTTTTTTACGGAGTTATACATACAGCTTAGTCCAAATTTAGCTTAATTCAATTATGATAACATTTATATTTCATACATAAATTCTTATAATCAAATATTTTTCCCATTGATGAAGGCAGAGACCACCCCACTTGGTGAGATCGTTACAAACTTCCCTTGCTTCATTCACATCCAAACATGTTGTCATACAAGACTGCCGGTTCCGAGTATTACGCAGTATATGGAGTTATTTAGAACGCGAATATAGGCTACCATTACGCGTCACGCAAAAACAAAGTGGGCGTGACATTCCAAGAATAGCAAGACACGGTGTGTTTTTTGTCCATTTTAGGTGACACTTTTTACACGCATTAGAAAAATGTGAAAGCATCTCCACCCCCGACTCAATGCTATGAATGAGCAATTACGAAAAGGGCATATCTCACATTGTAAAGGTATAAGTCTTTTTTATGGATGTTCAATTTAATGGATTGTAAGAAAGGATTTCTATAGCGCATTTTTCTACAGTCGGAACTAATACTTTATTATTATATTAGTAACAATTTTTTATAAATTATTTTTTTTGTGTGTATCAAAACTTGATCAGTGCCTCCAACGGGAGCCGGAAAATCAATATTTTAAAACTCTTTGAATGTCAAACTCACGATACTCCATAATACCATCTGTAGAAAATCGCGCTGCAATTTAATAAAACGACGTTGCAATAAAATGCTGAATATCTATAAAATAGTTTAAACCCACGGCTCAGATACTTGAATGTCAGTTGATCCAAACCTAACCAAGCATATAGAGTGTAAGTATGCGTATCAGTTAACACGTTGCAGGCTTAAATGCGAAAGTTGAACGCGGTCGGAACATTGTGGCATGACCTTTTCTTTCGCTTTGAACTAGAAAGATTCTGAAGCATCTATAGTAGTCTGTGTCTATGTATAAGATTTCAAGCCTCTAGTCACGTTTGAGATGCTGTTTGAACGTGTAAAGTTGTAGCAAAGGCTTGTGTATTCACTTAATATGTTCGGCGGAGGTTTGTTTAAGATGTATGTATGGTATAATTTTGTTACGAATGTATAAGCAACTGTCGAATTCGGACAAAGTTATCATTTTTGTTATATAAATGAATTTTCTGGACTACAAGTTTTTCTTGGTTTGTTTCTACTGAGCCAAGGCCTTTCCTTTCAAACAACCCTATTAGCGGCAAATTCAGACTCACAAAAAATGAATTAAATCTTTTGACCCTCTTGGGAATTTTCAACAAAAACATCTGATCTATGTATTTATAATAGTTTGAATTTAAAAGTAAAGAGCATTGTTCTGTTAAATACATAACTGTTACACACCCATACTGTATAATATAATACAAATTTACATTATTGTGTACAACAGAACTGAAACTTTGCTCTGACCTTGAAGCGACCTTCGCAGTTAGTGTACCGAAGCCTTCGGTAGCATTGCGATACTACTAAGGTCTTAATTATTATTAAAGAGAAGAGTACATTTTGCAACAAATTATTACAATAATTTTAAAACTGACTTTGTGTCCTTGGCACTAGAATTTTCGACTCTTTCCCGCACTTGGTCAGCGTGGTTGACTCAAGGCCTAACCCTAACCCTAACCTGACTCATTACGGGAGTAGACCGTTGCCCAGCAGTGGGACATTAATGGGTTAAATTTATTTATTTATTGATACCCGGGCCAGGCAATATGCTAGTGCCTGGTCTTTTCTAATTTATAACGTAGAGTCTGGTGGTTACCAGACTCTATATTGTGTTATTGGTGGTATGCCAATAGGCTCGGCCCCTATTACATACATCAAACATTGTAACTAGCAAAACGCAAGTGGTTTTCATACACCTCTGCTTATACTTAAGATAATGAAGTAAGAAAAAATATTATAATAAAATATAAAATATACAAATAATATGAACAGTGTGCGTAAACTTACGTTAGTAGGTACTATAGGTAGCTAGGTATGTTCGTCTCCGCAC
This sequence comes from Anticarsia gemmatalis, assembly GCF_050436995.1. Classification (NCBI taxonomy): domain Eukaryota; kingdom Metazoa; phylum Arthropoda; class Insecta; order Lepidoptera; family Erebidae; genus Anticarsia; species Anticarsia gemmatalis. The sequence goes on from NC_134752.1 coordinate 5,363,442, forward strand.
TTTAGTCTATTGTGTTAATACAAAAGGTTACCCTACATCGAGATTCGTTTGAAGTGACAATTGTAAGAGCAATTTCCCTGTAATAGACAGCAGACTGATTTGTTCAAAGTATTGCTGACGTATTTCCTCTATGTAGATGTTATTTAGCGCCCGTTTTACGGTTTCGATGGGTGCTGGATTGCTTAACCACTAGATCAAGTTACAGAAAATATTTAAAAAAAAACCGATAATTTTACCGATAATATTTTTCAGAAGTGGTTAAATGTGGGCTTAGTTTTCTATATGATATCAAATAAACATCAACCAAAACATCGTGGTTTGCGTGCCCGACAGTTCTTTAACAGTTCTTGATGGTATGCAAGGTTTTCCAAGCCGTTCATGATTTGTGTAGTGAAGCTTTACCACTCCATCATTACGTAGCTTTAGCCAAGAAGTTAATTTAACCCTGACAAACTCAAATAGGAAATAATTATATCCAATTTGTTTTAGTAAATAGAAATGAAATAGAAGCAAATTACCTTAGTCATGTTTTATTTGGTATTTGAGTAGGACTTATAGGCCTTTATAAATACTATAAGCTACTTACCAATTTATTTTTATCGACCTTATTATAGTAACGTTTATTAAATATTGAACATCAAAGAGAATTATGATCTATAAATACACGTTTATAGAATAACTTAGTAATTTTAGTTGAAGAGAAAATCATTGACTTATAAATTAACATTTAGAACATGAAACTTTAAACTTTATGAATTATCTTCAACACATTTTAACTCTTTATAGGATTTCATTGATGTTGATTTTTATTACTTAAGGCTCGGTTTGATCTATTACTTATTGAAAAAAGACCATCCCGAACGTTGTTAATGGGTGGATAGGAACACGTTTTAATATTGTGCTGCGTATAGAGTAAGAAGCATTTTTAAGCAATGAACTATGACACTTTTTATCAACGTAAAGAAAAGCCTAAAGACTTTTGTAAACATCCTGGACGTCAACAAGTTTCTGTTGCACCTGATTAAAAATAAAAGTTACGTATGCCACACGTTTATTTCTGACTTCGCTAAAAACCTTGCAAAATTAAACATACGTGTGCAATTATAATTTTTAGGTCACTCCTCGGAACTTAGCTGAAACTAGGGCAAGTAACACGCAATAACAAGCGGGTGTTTCATAGCGTTTTTACCGAAAAGAGACCAAAAACTTTCGTATATTAGTCCCCAACATAAGTGCTTTGTGATAAGCCTCGAAATCTTACAACAAAGTTTCACCTCGGTGCCAAATAGAGCCGCTTTATATTCCGAAGAAAAAGCCAGACATCAAATGTTCGGGACGCTACTTACTGTTGTTCAAGTTTTTTATCAGATGCTTAAAGCTTTGAAATATTTTGTAGAATAAAATTAGATTTACAATATTGTAGAAGAAAGTGTGAAATTTTGGTGATCGATGTTTAATGTTTATTTGATTGGAAAATAAATCCACATTAAATATCTTTTGATGTCTTTTAAAATCTCGATCTTTTGGAAAACAAGTCTGCTACCCAAGCGATTATTTTTTGTTTTTATTCTTACCTACCAATGCAGTTTACCCTTAAGGTTGAAAGAAACAGCACAATATATTGTTATAATAACGAGGAGTAATACAAAATATGCATTCAGAAAATACTCTATATTGTAGTGGAAAACAAACATACATTATTCTTCGGTATTTCGTTCAATGTAATCGTACTAAAAGCCGGAGTACTATGTCAGAGCTCGCCACTATTTGTATGTTAATTCACTCTTGTACCGCCTTTGTTTAGCTTAGAAAAATGGCTTTATTATACTTTTAAAAGTAGGATAAAACAAATAAGTTGCTGCTTAATATTGTGCTATGGTTTTTAGGTTTTGATAGTCATTTAAGAGAAGGAATTTATTATATTTTGCTTCTAATGTGAATTCGTTAACCGCTTGTTAAATGTCGGCTCTATAAGGACACGTAAGTAATCTAACCATCGGTTGTAAATAGAGCATTTTTTTTCCTTCTGATGATAGTAAATAAATATATTATTGTGATGAAACATTTCACTTTTATAAGCTATTTAACTCAGGTTTTGGTGGAATGCAAATGTAATTTACACTAGGCCAGTGTATTGGATTCAAGACCTAACTCTTCCCGTTTACCGGGAGAAGAACCTTGCAATGGACAGCAATGGGTTAAAAAATAATTGGTAAATAATATAAAATCACATTTTATAATATAAAATGACTAGTCAAAGTGACATAAACATATCAACCACTGCTCTAGGCGATTGTTTAATATTCATAAAATGTTATCAAATTGAAATCAGATTGTTGGTCAGCGCAAAATAGAATTTCACAGATTTTTTTGACTATAACACATATGACAATAACACATTCAATTTCAATTTGTAAATAAATACTCAATTAGTTATTGCAATACCCATGATAAAGCATGCACGAACAGTTCGTGTATTATTAGTTTACTGAACGACTTTCTATGGAAGACTATATAAGAGAGATCCCAATTATTTGTGGAATCGGGTCAACGAACCCTGAATACCATAATATTATCTTATGATCAAACATATCTCACGTCAAACATATTTTAAGAATCTGCGTAACATAATAAAGATCCTGAAGTTTTCATTTTTGTATTATTACGTCCCCAACAATAGCACAATAAGGCACACAACCAAACACATTACACGTCATTTCTCTTCGCCCCAGTTGAGTAAAACTTGGTCTGCAGTGCAGACAAAGCCACGGTACATGGGTTATGACGCCCATATAAATGGAAATTGTCGCGATTTAACTTTCCCGAGCTACTTCCCCCGCTTTTGGAAATGACAAGAGACTGCAAGATATTTTGTTTTGATTTAAAAATAAAGTATTCATATGCTTCTTGTTTAGTGACTAGTTTTATTGTGCTTTAGTTGTTTAGGTATCTCAAATTGTACTGTAAATTTCGTTTGAGTCTTAAAAAGCAACGTAAAAACTATGGAGTTTGTCAAGTGAATGAAATGGCATACAAACAATTATTGAACTCAAGTCGTTTGATTTTATTGTTAGAACTAAGAAGTTGATTCAACTTAGGCACAACTTGTGTTGACAGTATCGAAATAGAATCTTAGAAATCTGTATATCACAAACATAGCCTATATATTTTTATAGAAGTCCTTTTGTGAACACAAAAACTTTCCATTGTATGTCACTATTGTAACCGCTCAATAACGTTAAAACCAAACCGAGACGTCCAAACGTCGCAAGTATTCCACACAACTTTGTGCAAATGTACTACAATACACACTTCAGTTACTTATTTAAGAATTCTGTATAATTTAACTTTTATATAAATCTAGTGACACACTTGCGATACGTTCGACTACGTAACGATCGGCAAACGTTCGGTTGAACACGCTCACTGCGTTATTTGAATCATCTATGACACTTACGTCGCGTTCAACGTAGCCCAACCATTTGTCACCGGACGTTCGTAGCTGTAGGATTCGGCAGGTGTGTCTCTACACTTAGTAGGTAACTATGTGAAACTATTACTAGGACTACATGCCCCAGGATATCTCCGAAAGCTTGAACTAAACCAACGTACCTGAGAAACCATTATGAATACAATTAATCAATTTGAGAATCCATTTAGGATTAAACGTTTCGACCAGGCTTCTGTTAGTTGGCACGCCGTTTTAGTAGTTCAAGTGATTTTAAGTTTAGTTTTGTCTTGTTCAAAGTGAGACGTGTTTCAACACGAATTTAGGATGATTTCCAGGAATTTGAAATCCTTCGTCTAACTTAAATGAAATATCTTGCCAATATGAGAGGAATAAAGACAGATGCAAAGTGATTTGTATTTATTTTATAAATGGGCACTATTCTTTCATTATCATTGTGGCCATTGTGGGGTATGTAAAAGGCAATTGTAACTGATGACCATTCTCTTCAAACGTGTATTGAGAGTGGGATCTACACGCGAAAAACTATTATGGGCAAAGGTGATCTCATCCTATGATCTCAGTTTATCTTAATTTTTGCTACCGTACTACAATCTTATCGAAAATAAGACAATATTGTTAAAAAGTTAAAAGCAAGTATTCCTTAATAGATTTCTTCTAAGAATGTTAGCTTCTCTTACAGTGGTTTACAGGATATTTATGGCCTTACGTCATAGACTCTCAATCACAATTGGATGGCCGACAAAAAACTTGAGAAAATCAATTGCTCGAGCGTTTTATTCCCATGAGAGATGGCCCTTGGCCTTCAAGAGTTTTTTGTAGAAAGGCTATATTGTTATCGACTGTGCTACACATTTCTTACGAAGTCCGCGCGTCTTTATGTGTATTTATCAGTAAGAAACATGCTAGAGTGTTTGTAATCGATAACAGTCCGGTTGCTGAAGTTATGTGAAATTGATTTTGTATCTCAGTGTTGGTCAGTTATTATAGTTTAATGCCGGAGTAAGTCCACAATATAGATTATATTTTGACTAAAGAACTTTTGCAATACCAGTTCTTGTATCCACATTTTACTAATACAATAAAATTGTGTTGATTTGCGCAAATCCAAATGGGTCACCTAGCGGAGCATACATTTTATAGCAGTAGTTTTCTTGTACAAAATAACCATATAAATAAAATAAAGAAAAATATTCCACAATATGTGAAGCAAACAAATATTCATTTCACGTGGGAATAGAATTCACAACACCCGAAGCAGTAGTAGTGGAAAGGTGACCACTTCAACCTTGACACACTTCGTGCGGCCATTTACGAAAACACGCATTGTTCGGTTACAACACATTTCCAGATAGTACCTACACAACATGAAGCTAGTTTTTCCCAAAGAGGTGCTATTTTACCCACCATTCGTTTAACTTTAAAATATATTTTCAGCCTTAGGTTATGAACACAATCATATTTTAACACTGTTGCTAATACTAGACATAAGTAAAACAAACACATATATGTAGGTACTTTGCTCGACTTGAAAATCGAACCTGCGACCTCAGTCTACAGTTACACGCACTAATGCTACGTCAAACAAGCCAATTAGTACATAGTTACGTTATGTAAACAAGTTAAACAATGCGTGTACAACTGCATAGAACATACGCATATATGACGTCACGGATGACGCAATCAAAGTACTACAATAGTTCAGGATAGGATAACGCGAAAACGGCGACTATTGTGAACTTAGCTTTTGTCCGCTTGGACATTGTACACCAGTAAAGTGAGATTAATACTCGGAAATCGTTATGATAGAGATTAACTAAATTAATCGGACCCGCTTGTAATGCTTTAGTCTACCATGCAGTTTGCTTTGTATGGTAACTTTACCACGCAATTTGCTTTGTATGGATACCTTGTCTATCATTTGCAATAGATATTTCTGAGAATGACACACGGTTGGTCGAACATTTCCAATAATCTGCTAATGCTTGAGTCATCCAAAATGCTTGTATATTCTGGCCGAAATGTAGACAAAAAAAAACATCGCCTGTTTAAATTTTCATTGTCATTTAAATTGTAACGTATTTTGCGAGATTATTAAACATATTCGAAATAATTCCCCACTGAATTTACTAAAGCCTTATTGTTCATTATAACACATACCGTCCATTCTATTGCATCTCAATGCCTCTAATACGAGCTTAGAGCGTCACCTTCAACAATTGCTGAACTGTGACGTCATAATCCTATATCGAATCATTTGAATGGGATCGGTCTAAAATTTGAATTTGTATTATAATTCTGGGTTCAAATTGTTGGGGCAAGGAGTAATGGACGTAGTTAGCGTGTTCGAGAGGTATAGAGAATGCAAAGCATGAAGTCGAGAGTAAGTAGCATGTAGGTTGTTCGAGGGTTGTTTAAGTATGGCCGGTGCATCGCTCTTGTGTAGTTGTTTCGATAGGGAGGAAGGCAGGGGGTGTTTTATGTACAGATTTCTTTTTCAAGGTGAACTCTGCTTACTGGTAACTAACGTCGTGATTTATAAGCCTATAAAGCCTGGAATAATTTTGGAACTTAGCTATTTTTAGATATGCCATGAAACTATCCTTTACTATTTGTTTATTCATACAATAGTTTTATTACTATATGATGTTGTCTCGTTGATTATAAACACTATGTTAGTATTTGTACTAGAAAGTTTGACATTCATTACATTTCACAAAATATTAGAAGATGTATATGACTGATATTTCTCTCTCAACGTTTAGAAACAAGCTCTTCACGTAACATTCATATTTATATACATTTATACACAGACAGTCCATTGTAACGAGAGTTTACGCGAACTCAGACAATATGACAATCCATCCATTTTGGAAGCTGGACTTCTCCTTTGTCCTATGACGGTATTATTCATGCCAATCTCGGTCCCGGCTCCACATAGACAATGGTATATTATACTGCTTATAACAGAGTTTATTGGCTGGCAAGTCTGAAATGCAAGTCTACCTCTTGTGTCGTGTGGCAGTTACGACGTTCTTGCTTTTATTGGATTATGCTGCATGTTTGATTCTAGCGTTACGATGTTAGGTTTGTATAAAAGCCCTCGGTAACAAAATCCCAGTGTGTGCCTACTCTACTAATTGTTTAGAGTTTCACGCAAGCCTTAGGTATATGTATCGTATAAATTATGCTACAACACACTTAGAACCTAAAACCTGTTTTAAACACAACTCGCGTCGTAAGCTCAAACTTTATTGTTTCGTGTTACATCATCGGATTTTCCGTTCATTGTTGTTGCTTAATTAGAAGAGCTTTTTATTAAGTTGTGTAATTTCGTGTTCGAAAAGGATTACCACGATCGATATTCGTAGGCTGTAATGAAAGCTGCGGCCCGAGAATGCTTTTAAATTGATCCCGTTCTTAGTAACAAATTAAATCTTAAAGTTATGATCCATTAAGATTTATTCTTTAGAAGATTTACAACGTCTAAATAGAGCCAAATGGATTCCATCTATTATTTATTCAGAAACATTTGTCCGACATTTTTATTCAACACATTAAATACAACAAAGCAGGTTTAATGTAAGTTGGGGTCTTAAATACCGACCTTTTTCAGACAGCCTACATTTGCCTATATCGCGTGACTAAGCTCAATCGAATGATCCCTAATTTATTGGAATCGGTTGAGTGGGTTAGGATCAACTCAGACGTAGCACTTTACACAATATTGGAGATTGTTGTTTGCTTTATCACCGGTGTTTTGCACTGGATAAAGATATCTTGTTACAATACTGATAAGTATTTGGTCAAGTATTGGTAAACAGTTAATTGGTAAACCTTAAAATAACCTTAATTTTGGTGTCACAACGAGGCCATGTTGTTACTAGTGTTGGGCAATAATATTTTTATTGCTAAAGAAGCTATATTATGTTACTACCTTATGCTATTCGACTGACCAGTAACTGCTTAAAACGCTGCTAAAGTATAGAGCTTACTACCTTTCCAAAAAAACGTACTTGTGAGCCAAATTTCGAGCACGACGAGTTTAAGTTTCCATACGAATGTGTTTCTTAAACATGGTAGCGTAATATATTAGATAGCTTTACTTTCAGCCACTGTAAATATTGTATACGAAATGTATTTGCCAATGTATGTAAGTGCCGTTTAAGTGCTGATTGAATGTTTTTATTGGATTGTGTAGGGCTATTTGTATTAGTTGTTGTGTTTTCTTCTTCTATAATTTTTGTTTTGGAATTGATTGTCAATAAATTTATTGAAGGCATACAAAGTTCCCAACCCGCACTTGGCCAGCGTGGTGGACTCAAGGCCTAACCCCTCCCCCTCGTTTGGGAGGAGACCCTTGCCCTGCAGTGGGACACTAATGGGTTAAGGAAAAAAATGATTGTTTGTGTTTAAATGTTTTGTCGTATTGTCCAATTTACTTATATCACGCACAACGAATTTAAAAGTTTATAAAAGTGACAACGCAAGTGAATTATTAAGATGAACTTCGGTATAGATTTATAATTAAGATAAGTAAATAAACGAATAGTATTAATGTACAAATAAGTTATGTTCCATGTTCTTTAACTAAAGAAATATGTACTATATGACTCTCCATTTGACAAAGGCTACAAAATAAAACCAACCTAATCTTTTCTTATAATTTCACTTCCGCACAGGCCATTGATCTCATCCCATTCAAGACTCATGCCAGTAAAAGAGTATTCGATTACCCAAATAGGTAATTAATATGTAACGAGTATTAAGGCGTAGAAAACACCAAGAACGAATAAAGGGCATCCACCTATAGTCCGACAACTTAGTAGAGGGCCTTGGCGGGCAGGTTTAGTTTAGGTTTGGTTGAGTTAATAATTTTGTGTATTTCTTAAACAAATAAGTTGTATCAAACAGATCTGACTGTTGTTTTTAATTCTGAATTTTGTCGATCCCAGACAGCCGCGAACTTTGCATACAAGGCTTGCTTCTATGTTGTTAGACTATAATGTGCTGAAAGGTCGTAGTTTCAACTTCCGCCTACGTTATATTATTTCTTTGTCTGTATACAATACCTTGTACCACTAGGGATTCTAGTTATTGTAGTCGTAAAAAGAAAACACATTTTTTACTAGTTAACTTTTATATGTTTTGCTTTTGTGCGTATTCGGGAAGGTGGAATATGGAACGAGATTTTCTGAACAATCTAGATTTTGGTGTCAATTTCCTTCAATTCTGTTTTTGACTAAATTTTCGTGTTTGTGCCGCTAAATAGGTTTCAGTATTTTTAGGTATTTACAATTTCAATAGATCCTGTATGTTCACGCAAAATGCTTAATTAATGATTTTACATTATTATTATTTATTTGCAACATGAAAAATCATTTTCCGATATATTTACCTACATAATGTATTGCAATTGATCAAAACCCGTTAAATATTTAATTAATATGAATCATCGGATGTATATATTATTCATATGAACCAAATATTCTACCTATTATGGATTATTTTTAATGCGATTGACCACTTTCACTGGAAATAAAACTATAACAATTTATCGAATAATAGTTATATTATGTTTATGCAATAACATAGAATCGAAGGTATTTGACATTTGGTCAATAATAATCGCTACTGAAATACTTCTCTCTAATATTACCCAATAGTTGACGATCAGTAGCGTGATTCTGTACAGTCAGTAATTGAGTAACGAGACATTTAAAATGTAATTCCAAAATAGTTCCCACGACGCCCGTTAGAGGCGCTGATCAGATTTTCATACAAAATTTCTTGATGACTAGCCGTTTGTTGATAATCGATATAGCTAGAGAATCACGCTACAGTTGAGGTGATAAAACACCAAGTAAACTTAATTTAAATTGGTGTCTATGTTACTTTTTAAATATAATATAATGAATGATTAGTTTTGTTTATTCTGCATTACTCTCTTTGACTGTTGAACATTGTCTATGCTAAATTCAACGATATCTTCCCGATAACAGACTGGCAAGTTATTCGTGATCGTCTCTCAGTAGTTTCGGATGTAACAAATTCGTGGTTCTGACTTCATTTACATTGAGGACCGTTTGCATTGTGTGACCGTGTCTGAACGCTCCCCCGAGTAGACATTTGCATCGCATCCCAATTAGTTTTTACAAAGTCCCCTAATTTTCTACCTCCGGATAAATTCCGTTGACTTTTAAAAGCATATTTTTGAAATGTTTTCGCTTGTTGACTGCTCCATGGATTTTAGGACTTTTTTTGCTAGGGTCTTATTTTTTTTGTTTTCACTGAACCTATTGAAACAGTTTCGATTCTAGGTACTCACTTTTTCGCATTATCCACGATGAATTGAATTGTACGTTGTATGCTTTTATGATAACTAAATATAAATTTATAGATGGAGTGCTTCTTTTGTTACAGTTTACCTAGTACCAACTTCTTGAAGCATCATGCCTATTTTTTTTCGAATATATCCAGAGTTTAATTCACCAAAAACATAATCAAGTCTTCTTTGCTATGCCCATAACCGACTGAAATAGACTTCCACCTAATCCTTCAACGACGCAACGCCATTATATTCATACAGTACCCATATGAACCCCAACAAGAGCGGTATAATGTCATCAGTGACATTTTCTCCCTACGCCACGGTGTTATTGCTACGTCTACGATTCCCACGGGTCGTAATGAGCCGTCTATTTGTGACTGAACCCCAAACAAAAAGTAAACAGTACGTGTACGAGGTATTATCATCAATCATGGCGGCTCTGCTTTACGGGATATAATCATGGTACTATGGGTTAGATTTTTTGCGATTAAGGGTCTTCTTATGTGATGTTTGTGAGGATAGAGGGGTGATTTCCTACTGTTGACCGTCGAGTATCGGGAGGTTGTCGTTTTTTTTAAAGAGAATCGATCATCGTCGTTTTCTGAAGAAACATTTTTTCCTAATGCATTTTACTCTCTATATCTTCATGCTTATTCGTCCCATATTCTAAAGCAATTTTCAAAAGTACAAAAATAATAGGATCAAGAAATCAAGCTGTAGAATTTTATTACCGTAAGTTGCTAATTCTTTTAGAAAAACAGTGCAGATTTGTAATAGAATCTAGAGTTACTTCAGCATTCGTTATATTAGGAGGCATTTGCATGATTGCAGTATACTATAGACGACAATGGATTAGTCTGCGATTCTGCATCGCATAAAAAAAGACCTACGTCCATACAATAGTCCTTGGAGGATTTTTTGCGTCGTGTGCAACTGCACAGAATTCTACGCGTACTATTTTCAGATTATAGAATGCGGCGCCTGGTATTCTATCCTTTGTGATGAAACAATTGAACCTAACAGGCGATTGTTTTTAGTCTGAACACGTTTTGATGTCTGTAAAGGTACCGGTATTCGTGGACCTATCATTTCTGAGATAAATTCAGTTCATTAAATGTATGGTAAAATATGGCTTTCAAAGCAGCTTTCTAAGGCGGCTGCCTTTTACATGTGTCAGTTTACTGTGGACTAGAATCTATAGTTTATGTAAATTTTGATAGGCACGGATACTTAGTACACAAATAGGTTACTTGTCACGGTGCAGTGAAAAATTTAAAATGTACCGTGTTGTACTAATCTATCGCTTATTTGTCTATTCTAAAGCATAAAACTCTGCATAAAAACTACTTCTCAATAAAACTATTATCTAAACCATTCGTCTTAAGGATTAAACTACTTTTCTAATGAAACGGTCCGTGAAAAACTATGTTCTGCTTGGTTTCTTTACAAGTAAGCGTGCAACTACTTACAAGTTCTTAAAATAATCTCTTACAACTTCTAGGATTTATTACTTTAGTGTGATGTTTTGGTGTGGTTAAAAAAAACGCTTTGGTAATTATAGTTTGGGAATAGTTCTTTAAGAGCTAAGTAAATCTTTATATTGATTGTTTAACTTTCTATTCCTTTTATTAGTACATTATAGGTATCACGTACGAGTAAATTAACAAATCGAACTTTAGAAATAGACACAGGCTGTTAGCTATTGTAACGCATAACGAGTCACTTGAATTGAATATCGGCTCTAACTTCTGTTAAAGCAAAAAAAATGAAGCCGTTCAAATATGGGACACTCAACTCGATACCATCGAAAGATTGTAATCACAGTAACAGTTATCGAAGCTAATCGCGCGACAGCCGAACTCCAGTCAAACTCACAGCAAACCGACTATATCAATAAATACAGGGTGTTCCAAACGACGTCACTCCAATTACAGGGGGTTGCGATAAGGTGCGGTGTAAGCTACCATCCGAACGCTTGAGTCTCTTAATTAAGACGCCGATCTTAGCCCGTGATAACGCGAGACATGCAATCTACGAGCTATAAAGTGTATGCTTTTTTTTGTACTTTTAGTTTTATTTAAATAGAAGTTGATTAAGTTTTTTGCTTAAGTATATACATGCCTTGCAATTTCAATACAAACAAAGGTCACCTCTATACGGCCAATATTATTGGGTAATAGTGCAGGACATTTTTTTTTTATTCTCATGTTCAATATTGTTCATAGTCTATGGCTACCGTTATTGAAGGTGAACTTATTTCTATTCATCGTTTAATTAACTGCCAGGTTCTTACTCAATTTTTCTAAACTTTCTTTACCTGTAGCAATCAAACGCTACGTAATTCGCAGTCGCACAAACCGTACACAAAGTAATTGTGTTAACGTTTAGTTAAAACGTTAGTTTTAAGAGTTCCATTTCTACAAGGATATCTTAGCTATCAAATATAAAAATGTCTCATATAGCAATAATAAGACGGTTGTTTAGTCCATTCTCCTGTTATAACCTCTTAGTCGGCCGTTAACGGTACCTAAGGGGAGCAAGGATTGTGTTTTATTTCACCGAGACCTGAATAAACTAAACAATGCGAGGAAAATATATTTTAGTCTCACAAAACATTATCTTTTCTATTATGAAGTAATATGTTGTGATATTATTAAGTCTTTCGTGACATGTCATGTTAGCTTTGTTTGTAGACATAATCTGGACTATCTGCGCAGGCACCAAAGGATGAGAATAAATGGAAATTTCATTTCTGTATCTTAACTATTATGTGCTTGCTTCGGATTCTCTTGTATTGGGCGTAAAGCTAAGGGTATCAGAAATGTTAGTATAAAATTATGAATAAAAATACGTACATATACACTGTCATATTTTCAATTGTTATTTTTTAACATAAATTTAAATGAAATGTTGGTTTTAGTCAAACATCAATGGCCAGTGATTGTAAAATTACTTTGAAGTTAGTAGACAGTAGTTATTTTAATAACTTCATTGACAAAAAAGTATTTTATGGATATATAATTTTGATTTTGACCGTAATATATAGGTATATTACGGTCAAAAGCAAAATTACTATATTAGCCTACTATATTATTGAAAACCTATTAACATGTTATTCGTATGAGAGATTGGTTAGAAAAACTTAGTGTGTGAGTTAAACACTCAACAAAAGCAACACAGCATCGAATGTTCGTTATAGTATAGATAAGTTTGCGTCCTTTGAGCATGTGATATTACGTGCTTCGCGGCGTGCGCTTCAAACGTTCCCAAGTACCTACCATCTCTATTTAAGCAGATGTGCGAAACACCAAGCACGCGGTAATGACACCATGCTTTCCACCTGAGCTTCAGTTTGACAACAAAGAAACATACGTCTAAATGACAGCATGTCAGTTATACCCGTAGGTATAGGCAAAGGCGTATGAAATTTATTCACGTTTCGCGATTAGCAATGAAATAACTATGTAATAAGGGGTAGGCCTATTGAAATGCCTATACCGGGCATGTTACCAAGTTCCGGGCTACTATTAAAAAATAATCTAATGTTAATTAAAAACAATAGCCATTAGATCAATTTGTAAATCGAAACTGAGACCTTGAGATCAGCACTCGTATACAGTGCTGCAGAAGCAGTTTCCACGAAGAAACTTCGAGAACATTCTCGAATGTTCTACAAGTTTCTAAAAGATCCTTCTTATGTTATTTGGGTTAATACTTTATGGTGAGGGGAAAAGCTTTGAGTTTTGTCTTCACGACATAATGACGAGTTTTATGTGTGCACTTATGGTTTATTCTTGGTTATTAAAGTTGTGACCTGGATACTGTATTGTTTTTGGAAATATACGGCGTGGGCTTTATGTGTTTGCTAGGAAAGTGGGCGGCATTATTCGTTTTATGGTGTTTCATATTTATAAAAGGCAATAATCATAATATGTAGCTGAAAAATTCATAAATATGAATGCGATAAAATTACGAATATGTTGTCAAATTTCAGGTGTAATCATAAAAATGGACAATACTTAAATAAAATGTTTTAGAACTCATATCCATAATTAATACATCGGAGGAAAACTTTAAGATCTACCATCGCTGAGTAGTGTTCGTAAAACAGCGCCAAACCCGAGCTAATTAGTACGATAAACAAAACAAGTACTAAGACTCTTTTATCTTTGTATATTTTTATAGAGTAAACGTAACTTATTATAAGTTAAGTATGCACAGCTTGCAATGTTAAGATCATTCGCTAATGCAAAGTATAACCTAAATGATAAGAGGAATCACACTAATTAGACATAAAGCCTTATATAAAGCGTCCAGTCATTTGAAGTGTTCCTCCACTCCGCCCCTCCATGCACCCTACTAAAAATATCGAACACTCTTGTCCATTTAACACCGTGTTTAAAGACAAAGTTCTGAGACAGTTTTAATTGCTTTCGACCTATCTGATGCGAGTCGACATTGTTTGACCGAGGACTCTGTTGATGTACTTTTATCTTTGCTTGAAGATTTTATTACATCATATCAACGTTTGATAAAGTTTAAGTAGAGGTATAAAGTATGAAAGTAAAAATTTGAAAGCTAGATTTTAAATGAAATTTTTGAATAATTTATGCGAACTCAAATTTGTTTACTTAAGTACTTGTTAAATTAATTTTTGAATACATTTTTTTACAAAGCAAAGATTTAATTTGCATACTTGCTGACCCGCGCAGCTCCGTTCACTATTTTTTTGTCTCCGTAAAAACCTTACCCGTGATTTTAAGACAATTTAACATAAACAATAAGTAGAATTGGATGAGCCGTTCTTGAGTGTTACGCTTAACAACACATTTGGCAATTCATTTTTATTGTATGAGAAAATGAACAATGAGGTATTAAAAAATAGGTTTAAAATATGTGTTTAGTAACATGTGTTTTTATGTAGTACTGTATGTTACATTGTATGTATCTCTTAAGGGAAACCCGCCCCAGATTTACACATCGTTTAACCTCCATGGTTCGTAAAAGCCAATGGGCCATTTAAAATGTTTGCATGATTACCAATCTTTGGGTTTCATTCCGACATTTTGGCCACTCAGCATTTGTATAATACGATATTTAAAATTACATACAAAACATAATATGTATTTGTATGTTTTGATCAGTTTTATTCACTATTACACTGAACGTAAGAATGTAGATCGATTTTTTACGGCTATTTAGTATACCCAAGTTTCGTATGAAGAACAACGAGACGATTTCCTATTACTATCTACTATCGGATAATGGTTAGCGACAAATCACGTAAAAAAAATTGATCAGCACTCCTAGCGTATTGTGCAATAAAATAATTCTTCAAATTATTTTAAATATCACACACTCGCTAGTCAATAGTAATGACTCTATCTCTAGAAAATGACGCTACTGGTCTTACCGCAGTAATGACTATAGACAGACATTTTCAATAACCACATAAAAAAATGTCAGGCTACAAAAATTACAATGTTATCACAACTGAAAAACAAAAGCATAAAAAATAAAAAATATTGATTTGAATTTCTCCCAATAGATATTTTTGCCGTAGGTACGCTATCCTCCCACTTATATTCGCACATAGAGAGTCTGGGTATGTAAATGTAGCTAGTAGAAATGGTTTTAGACAGTTTTATTGAGCCTAATCTTTGATATACCCAATGGGCTTCCAAACGATTTGACAATAACGTTTCAATTTCTTTGTGTTCGTTCGAAAGTAATCATTTGAAAATATGCGAATATGAAGTCTTTTCACGGCTAGAATATTTTAAAACCTATGTTATATAACCAATTTGTACCTTTGCTGGCGTTTTAACCTATTTTATCTGCCATAGATTGCTCTGGAAATCGTCAAAATCCGTTCATAACGAGTGTCCATATTATCAACGATATTTCCATTTCGATGCATCTAGTGTGTTAAGCTATGCTGAATGGTGCAGTATTTTGCAATTCAAATTTGTCACATCTTTTAAAATGAGAACTAAAAACATATAGTCAATCTTACGAAAATTAATATAAACCAAGATTAGATAAACATAACACTTCAGTTAATACAAATATAAATCCAGTGCAGAAATTATGAAAGAAGACATTCCTTATAACTCAGCCATTTATAAGTGTAACCCTGCCAGGTAATGTTGGTAGTATTTTACGTTACGGAAGTTTTATACATGGTATAAACGTACAATGGACGTATACAACGGAAAAAGGACTGGCGTAAAGAAGAAAAATATGCTTTTAGAGCGCTTACTTTCACCGCTAGTAACGCCCTCTAGGGACCCGTTTAATAAAGATTGGTAGCTTGTTTTTATGATTTCCCTTTGCTTGCTTCATTTAGATACATTAGAACACTCTAGGCTTGGAACAAATATACGTAATTGTGAATAATGATTGGAGTTAAGGATGTGATGTGATCATAATTTGTTTTAGTTGACGGTAACTTTTGAATAACACAACGTTACAGACGTAATTTAGCCATGTATCTTACAGCTTCTATAAGAATTTTTAGCAGACATTGTTTGTAAAATATATGTCTATGCTAAAAAAATAATCTCAGATTGTACTACTCACGATTATACCCCAAGCCTTGTGTGTCTTAAATAGCGTATCTTGGAACTAATTGTTATACATACCAAATATATTTATTGCTTTCTAAAATAATATTGAACGTAACATTGAAAGGTTTATACTTTATAGGAGGATTGTTACTCCTTTGAGGTCGTAACTATTGATAATTGCGAATGAATTTCAGTTGCTAGACTCTAGAGTCTAGATAATAAACGGTTTGAATGCCTTACCGAAATAGTAAATGCCAACGAAATACTAAGTTGGAATGCGTGTTCTAAATCTTTTACTGTAAAACAAATATGCTTTGAACTTAGATATGCAAATTAATGTATTTTATATTTATAAAGACATGACAGCGTGTTTTAATAAATCAATGTTAAAATTTTGGGGTAACAGACCTTTAGAATTTTGAAAGTCAAGATAAATTTATATGCTAGTAATTAGCGTGTGAATGCCCTTACACGCATGTATTCTCTTGGTAGAGCACGCGAATAACTCGGCATCACAAAATATGTGTCTATAACTAGATGATAGTAATAGATTTACGTTTTTTGTTAGTAAGGTCAACTTTTTACTTACAATAAAAAGCTTCAATAAGTGAGCCGAAAAACAATAATAAGGTGGTTGAAAAACAATAATAATTGAATAAAACAGTGACGGTTTTAAACACACTGCCGACGCGTTCCCAACGCATCTTTGCAATACACAGTAAATGAATTGCAGTTGTCAATTAACGTAATAAAGACAAATAATCTGCAGTCACGATGAAAGGCCGACATTATCAAAAAGCGCGTTTATAATGCATCCTACCCTTAAGCCTTATAAAGGCAGCTGTTTAAATGGTGACAATTCATTATACCGAGCCCACCTTTTCTGACCTTACGACAAATCCCCAACGATCTAAATCATAAAACTGACATTTTATATTATAAAATGTAAATTAATACATAAATAAGGATTCAGTATCCCCATTAAGGTTTTCATAGCCGTGTAACAATCTCAATAGAGTGTACATTAAAATATTAATCAAACGTTTGCAAGTGAATTAATTTGTTAGATAAATTAAACCGTGTCAAGCTGTGTCTGAGGCATAATTGTGGTGACCCAGTTTTGTCCGGGACATAAGGTGACGCCCTCTGGTGGTCGTAACGCGAACGGAACTGAACGAGGACGAAAATGTATGATTTTTGTGTTTGAGTTTAACAGTTGGGTGTTTCTTTCGCGTCGGGATTTATTGTGTGTGCTCGCTTTGATTAGCTGTCAATCAATATAACTGTAAAGACGGAAAGTAGGACGCCTTTGACTCGAAATAACACCCTATTGGTTTCCTTGTATGTTTTGTTAGTAAAAGTTATTTTTATTAGGACAAAAGAATTTTCGAGAAATGTGTTTGCTAATAATATATTGAAGGCTTTCATACACAATACCACAATCTTAAGATTCCTCGACGATTTGCTTTTGTAAAGGTACTCTACTATTTTCCTTTTTTAAGTCACCTAGATAGGCTACATTATAGACTTTTTACAATTGTTATTTCGGGCTATATACATATTTTTATGAACATAATTTGTTAATTTGTTGTTGTTATTATTAAAATAAATATTTGAGTCTACATATTTGGTTTAACATTTGAGCGTATCCACCGTTCGGAGAGGGTTGGCCCGATTAAGTTAGATCAGCGATTGACTTGTAGATTACGTAATGTATGTAGGTTTACCCGCTTCACTTGTTTCGTTTAATTAACAGGCTTGTTTTGGTCATAGATATGAGTAAATATGGGTATATTTTTAACTACTGCTACAAACTTACTATCTATAGAGGTAGATACTCAAAATTACTATAGATAGATACTCAAAAATGTGATATTCTATGCAATTTTCAGTGTTACTCATACACTTTTGTTTACAAACTTGCTAAAACAGTTAAATAACTTTATTTTTTAAAGCTAGAGGGGTAGAATAGAAATACTTTTCTCTAAAAATCGCAAAGTGATTCAAAATCTTTTTTACGAAAATAATTTTTTTAATAACACAAAAATGTGTTGCAGATTTAATGATGTCAGGTCAATGATCTGCGTACGTGTAACCTAAAACCTTACGTAGGTGTTCCCTAGAATAACTTAGTCAGATTTGGGCTTGGCATATAACTGTCATAATAAAATAATACTTATGAAACTATCCGCTATTTAATATGAACTACTCGTGTATATTTACAGTTTTAGTTGTATTAGATTATACTGATTCAATGACCTTTATGAGATACACAATTAATAAAGCGTTTTTAAATCGGTCTAGTGTAGTGGTTCAAATCTCACCTATCCATTCTAGTTTTAAAAAATAGAAAAAAGAATGATTTATATGAAGGTATAATAATATAAAATGTCCAAGGCCTTAGTTTTTCATTAAAGCTGAACAACAAACGAAACTTTGCACTTGCAAAAGTGTCAGCTTTGCTCGACGTTTCAACGTAACCTGAAACTTTCAAGTAACTGTGTACGACAGTATAACCTTCCCTTTCTGCAATGTTCTTCAAGGATTATAAGATTGACGGGTCAAGAACTAACTTTGGCGATCGATTGAGGCTTTAAAATCTAATAGATAGCCTTAAATTGGGAGATGAACGAGAGATGACAAGCGATGTTGCTAGACTAGAGACGCCTAGAGCTCGGTATTAATGTTCCGCGTCTAAATTTAAATTAAACTGTTAAATCTCGGCTTCTAAAAAGTTTATTACGCTTTTTTGGTCGAATGCTTAAATTTCAGGCTTGCAGTTTATTCTAGTATTTTTTTCGTTCGTTTACCGTCTAATGTGAAGTGCATAGGTTGTGTAGGCACTTACCCCATTTGCCAAGGATGAATAATGGTGATGAATGATGAATGATGAATGGTGGTGAATAATCTGAAACATAGGTATGAGATATTCCTCGAATTCGAATTTCGTTTGGAATGGACCTCATGGTTCACGTGTATGATCGGCGTTTAAAGAAGCTAAGTAATCTTTATTCCAACCAGTTGATATTGATGAGAGGTAATTTGTGTTATATGTACATTTACGCGTGCGTCCTCAATGGTTTTATATACATTTGTCTTTGTAAGTATTCTTTCACAAAAGTTTCCCCCTCACTTCCTTCCGCAAGCAATGTCATCTCATTACAATACAAAAAATAGAACATTTGATGTATGTAATATATAATGTATTTATTATGTAGGTATACGAATTTATCGCTTTTGCTCTGTGCCGCCCTTTGTATTATTTTCTATTATTTTATCATCTCTAAACGTATCGGTTGGGGATGTGATTATTTTTATACATGGTTTATCGATAAAACTTGAAAATAATTTTGGAACACATTCGACTAAAGCTTAATTTATTAGATTACTAGCTGACCCGCGCAACTTCGCTTGCGTCACCTAAGAGGGTCAAAATTTTCCCTGTTTTTTAACATTAATGGGCTACCTAACACTGAAAGAATTTTTCAAATCGGACCAGTAGTTCCTGAGATTAGCGCGTTCAAACAAACAAACAAACAAACAAACAAACAAACAAACAAACTGTTCAGCTTTATTATATTAGTATAGATAAAACACAAAGCCGGTGTTGAGCATCTTTTTGTAAACACTAAAATATTTTCTTATTGATTTATAACAAACTGTTGCCGTTCCGTGTCTTTTGCGTAGTACTACTTAGTGTATTTGAACCATTAAGCCAAATTTGATTGTTAACATAAAACAGTCTTACGCAATCCTAAATTGTCTACAAAAAGTCCTTTACTGTATTTGAGCTGGAGTATATTCCAATATGCAAATCACTCTCAAATATTATAAACAGATATCAATACTTTTATTACTGACTACTTTGATATGTTAATGTTGTTTAATGTACGTCAATATAACGAGTTTTTAATGTCAGTTCAGTAGACGCCTAGACGTATGCTGTTTGCCGTATTTCGTATTCAGTTTCACATTGATTGTGCATTAGCACAAATGTAAGGTCGTACAAAGCTTTTTGTCGCCTTGCATAATGTGGTATTGTGTGAACGTGGCTGCCGACTAACCTGTGATTAACGTATCGATTATTCTGCGTGGTTAGAAGCACTTATGTGCAGTTGATTGGTCATATTAGTGCATTGTTATTAGTGTACGTACGTACTTTAGTATGATGTCGTACAGGACTTGATAAATATGCAAACTATGGATATGGATAACATTATTTTCGATATTTTGTCCTTGCGAAAACTATGGCTTGTGACGCGGTTATTGTAGCATTTGTACCAATCGGTTAATAAATAGGATTTTATTTCTTGTGAGAGATTTGAGGTATTCAAATGCTGACTGTATTCGTTAATCTTATCGACAACTTGTCTCTGATCCCATCACTAGCTCAAAGGAAACACAGTTATCGAGTACGCAACTCGTACTACATCGGCAAGTCGATTGTCGGCAGTTTCCGTCGCCCGTCGTCTTTCATCGCAACGAGATATCGTTCATTTCCTCACGTCCCGTCTCCTAATCGCCGTCATCTACCGACACCAAGTCTACCACTTTACGCCGCGAAAAATTGTCTTTTTCGCACATTTTTTTATTTACACAGCCATATCTTGTTTTGTACCGAAATAGATTTCGCAGCTAGAGAAATACGAGCAATGGAATGTGTGATAAAATCTGGTCGCGATGCCAAAGCCAGATCGAATATGATTTTTATGTCGTCCAATAAAATATGGATATAACGTAATCGTGCTAAACGAGTTCGGTTGTATTTTTGTTGATACTGAGTTTTTAATTGGAAAGGTGCTTTTCTGTGACTTTCATTCAATACGCCGTATAATAATGGTAAATGGAATAAAAAAAAAAATAAATAAATATTATTGGACAACTCACACACGGTCATTTGATTCCAAACTAAGCAGAGCTTGTACTATGGTAACCAAATAACTGATAAACATACTTATATACTTCTAAATACATACTTATATAGATACATTAACATCCAGGCTCAGAACAAATACTCGTGCTCATCACACAAAGATTTGTCCCGGGTGGGATTCGAACCCACCACACGCGGCGCTACGGTTGTTGCGGCGAGGTGACCGCTTAAACCATTGCGCCAAACGTGCAGTACCAAAATAGAATAGAATAGAATACCAAACACGCTGCATTTTAAACATATAGTGCTTACAACATTATATACACACTAAACTTTACCAAATACAGAAAGTTGTTTCCGTATCGTGTAATGTAAAAACACAAACTAGCCTTTAATATACACATCACATTGCGACTTTTGGACCCATCCATTGTTGCTCTCTTGTTTTTAATAGCTGTAAAGGTTAATTTTTAGTTTGAATTTTCTTCTTCGCGACAGCTACGAAAAAATGTTTTTAAAATTACCAGTGCCTTAACTAAAATATGCCTTTGAAATTTAATACTAACAGCTAAAGGGCAATGACCCGTAGTGAAGTGGTTGTCAACATTTTATTGCCGAAATGAGTGGAATATTGAAAACTAGATTAATACCAAGCTCTAATTTTAATTTAAACGAATAATGAAGCTTGGCACATATTTCAATAGAGTTTTACCTATATAATACGTAATCGAATATAATAATATGAAATATAAAGTACTTTATTCCCTTAAATGTCTAGTTTTCCAAACATAAATAATCGAGAATGCCTAATGAGTAGCTAAAACAAATCTATAGCATATTATAGAATAAATTTAAGGGCTCCTAGGCACAGAGCCGGCGGCATGGTGGCATGGTTCCTATAACATTGGAGCGATTAATTCAAACATTTGACTGCTCTGCTGTTCGCAATTTAAAGAGTGTATAAAGTTGTCAAACGATGTCGTCTAGGTCACCGCTTTAAATTAACGATCGCGACTTCTGATGTTGACGTAACGCAATTAAAACTAAACTAATTTTATTTTTTACACTTTTTCTCTGCGATGGCCTTTTATTTAGAGTCTACTTTCATTTTAAAAATTGAATTGTTCTTTTTTGAATGACACGTTCTTTGTTCGTTGTTGTCTTTGATAATAGTTTTTTGTAGTTGATTGAACACCTCTCTCTCACAATTAATTTAAACGTTTTACCTATTATTCAAATTGATTGAAATCTATTTGCGACATCATAAATTCCTCTGACATTTCGTTTAACTTCACGATGGAGATTCAATTATCTGTCACACATAGTTTCACTGTAACAAGCCAATCCATGCCTTTTTATTGTGTCCAAGTATTCAATTCCTTCACTAAAAAACTCAGACATATTTTTTCCATGCCGAGATCAAACTCGGGATCAAAAGTCTCTGATCAACAGTTGCCTACACTACAAACTTCGCACCTTTCACGGTTAACATACCCAATAGAGCTTACCCAAAAAGTCTCGATAACCAATTTTTTAGTCTTATACCTTTACTAACGATAGCTCAAACAATCTGACCGTAAAACCAGCTCATCTGTTAATTCACACGAATGCAACTGATGCGCTTCAAATTATACCAAAATCTGCACCAATAACCTGATATTCCGAGTAAGTTATTTAGCCGAGATATTACGCAACCTAGTTAGACAATCTATCAATATTCCCCACATTATTCTCGCTAGCAAAACGTGTGGCCTATATTCAGTCGCAACAGTGATATCAGATTCTAATGAGGCTTCATTAAGGCATTACGTCAACGTTGTTGTTTATTTTTTCTTTGAACTTCTAGGTATGGTTGTGTCCTATATTTTTTTAGGTTCGTATTGAAATATAAGCGGCATTTTATTAGGTTATTATAGTTAGAAAATTTTTCATAAATATGTGCGGTATTATGATGTTCTGAGAAAATAATCGGGTGGGATAACTTTAGTCAATAATAATAATGTTACAGCTAAAAGTAAAAGTATTAAGTCCCCTGAACGGACGAAATATAATTATAATTAATGTAAATATATATTTGTTGTACCTTTTCAAAAAGTAATTCACTCCTACTCAAAAGATACTTTACACTAATTATTCCTGAGCCCTTTTATTTAGACCCCAATCAAATATTTCTAGGCTACAGATATAATCGAAGGAAAGTTACCCGGCAACCCAATATTCTCGTTGACCTCTTGACCGCTGTAATCTCTGTTTAAATTTTCAAACATTGTCCCACATTTTTATCTAAACATGGAATGTAATGTAAAAACTCGTTGATTTGGGTTACGGGCCAAAACATTACATATCCATTAGCACACATACAAACACAAAGTATAACACACACAGAGAATGAATTTTTGTGTTTTACAAGCCAGATGTGGCTGTAAAAAGTGAGGCGTTACAATTTTGCGGGATGGAAAAGCTGTCACAAGTTCCCGTAAAAACGGACGTGTGAAATATGGGTGTAATCAAACGTGTGGAGGTCGCGACCTCGTCTCCCCTTGATGCTAATCTTGCTTACATTTGATGAGCTTCATGTTTCTGATCTTAAGTATGTTGTTGACTGACTGGCTTGCGTTATTAACACGTGACGCTTGTACATAATGTATTGTAGCCTCTATGTACCTCGACACGTGCTACGTATATGAATTTGGTGGAAACGTGAGCCATATTACGTCAGAGATGTTTTTTAATTTGTTTCGCTTTGTTCGGTTTTCAAGCTTTCGAGGTTACCAATCGTGTGCAGTTTAGGTGCCAAGTTGTATATGTCATATTGAAAGTCGTAAAATAACTCGCGAACACATAGAGATAAAATAAATCTATGTAAATATAAAAGGCAGAAGTACAAATAAACCATTTGTGACGCGCGAAACTCGTAATAAATAATCCAAATTGCTTTCTGTAAAAATCCTTTTATTAGTTCAGTGAAAAATGTTTCGTAATATTATTTCTGATAGTTGGCTCTTTAAGCTTTATAACCGGACTTTGTATTGTTTTTCGGCGTTCAATTTCGACATGAAACGTTTAATTAATAAGCTTGATTGTAAAGTAATTGCCATTATCGTTACCCTTAATGCATTTATTATTGCAGTTTCTGTTTAATTGAAACGTACAACTTTATATTTATGAATGCAAGTATACTTCAATAGTAATTTTATGTATTTCAACAAAAATACGAATGTAACAACTAATTATGCTGCCGAAAAACAATTAAGAAATGAAACTATCTAGTTAGAGTTTAATGAACTTAGTACCGTTTAAAATGTTATGTCCAAAGACATAAAGACAATACGTGCAATAAAAACGAATTTTAATTGCAATATTACTAATCTCTTACTATAAAACTGTGGCCGTAGTCTACCTAGGTTTCTTTTCTTCAACGATAAAGATTTTACTTTCGACTAAACGACTCACCACAGACAAAAAAGCAAGAACTTGCAAAAACAAACTTACTTAAAGCAGTTATATTTCTCATTAAACTGAGTAAAGACTCTTAGCTAAAATATTAGAGACTTGAAAGCAACGGTTTCTTTGGACGATGGCCGGAGTCTAGAGTCTATAGTTTCATCGGTATAAAGCTCTCTCAGTTAATTAATTGCAATCACCTAGTGCCTTACCTTCAGGGACGTGGTTCAGGTGATAGGTTTAATTAGTTCTTGAGACGGAATTTTTATTAACAGTAGCTGGTAGAAGTTGTAGGTATTGTTTTTATGACCTATTTTTTTGGTAAAATATCCATAGGATATTTAGGAATACTTTGGCTGGTTAAGACTACTAACTTCTAACTATCCTATTTTATGACTAAGACCTATGGTATGGTATTTTTTTCTAAATCGGCTTATATCACTATCATTAACGAGCGGCTACTGTGTAAACTTTTTAAGCCAATTTTCCAGTAACAGACATCTTGTTTTATTGCTCTGTTAAATATTCAAATCAGTTCAGCTGTTTATCAGATAAAAACGTTTCAGATAGGTAGCAACATGTAAATTTTCTTGAAGTTAAACAATCGGATAGCTGTATTCTACGTCAGTGTACGATAAGTCATAAATGTTAATAATGTTAAACTTTAATATTACTACTTGTTATACAAAATGTTGATTTTTTATATTCCTTGTAATAGCGTGACACGGTCTCCATGTAGACTTAGTTAGAGGTCAGAAGCACAGCCTTCTGAAGTCAACAATAAATCACGTGTGTCTGGTAGAAATAAGCTTATAACTTTATCTGATTCCTTTAATAAATATACCGCTTTATCGCAGTAGCGGGCAAACGTGACATAGTTTACCTTTAGTTCGATGTAATTTATTTGAAATGGAAATTTCCAATGTTCCAGACGGAGTCATAGGAAAGGTTTATTATTTTCCTGCTGTAATGGTATAAAAATAGAAGCGTACTTGTAAGAGATAATCTCCTCAGAAATGATTGAACTGTAGTTACTAAAATACTAGGTTTCTGATTATTATGGATTTTTACGACGAAATTAAAATAGTTGGAATAACTTATGCAATATCAAATTCTTATTCAGAAAGGTAAAGTTCATAGATTTACTTTCCAAGAACTATAATAAAATCATAATAGACTTAACTTAAATGCCTTCTTCGTGTTGCGTCATTACGAAAATGAAACTGTAGCCTCTTAGTGTTTGCATAAGAAGGCTGCAATTCACGAAGACAATCAGAGGCGCCACGTACCCAGTATTAATGAAATAACTCATAATTAAAATGGCTGCCTGGACTTTTGGCTCATTGCCATTGAACGAGACTGAATAATTGTCGGACTACAAGCCTTTCATTGTTAATTAATTTATTATTTTCTCGCCAACTTCGTTCAGCTTCATAAATATTACTTTAAGTCGTTCGAGTGTATGTGATTTTGCACACGCTGTATAAACTTCGGGGTACCCACTTAATTTGTATAACAGTAAATTATTTGGTCGTACGTGCGACGCTTGCAGATTCAACGTCTGAATAAAACGACTGATTTATATTGCACTCGTACATTCTATGTGTGTACAATTTGATACGAAATACTTGTTTTACATAGGCAACGTACGTAATCCTTTTCAAAAGGATATTTGAGAAATAGTAACATGAAAAATACACCTTTTCAATTATAGTCCGTGAACTACATATCTACAATTCTACAATTATATAATTCTGTGTATTTCCGTCAACTGCATAAACCAGTGGCTCATAGTTTTTCTTAATTCTGTAGTTATGTGCCTCCGTCAACCGCGACCCCTGCATACTACGCTTTCTACTAAGTTGTTGTATATAAGTATCTATGTTTTTGTGGGTCTAAAGGCTTTTTATGGGCGAATCTAATTTCTGGAAAAGTCACCAAATAATACTGCACAAACGTACATTGATGCATTAAAATTCTATCTCCAAAATCACTCAGCCACCAATATTTACTGTCGGCCATCCAATCAGCATTCCTTACCTAAATTGTCAAACAATCCATCGTCATTTGATTAATTGAAACCAATACTTTACGTGTAAAGTTACGCGAAGCACGCGTGATCACCAAATGCCTCCGATCAGAATGTAGATTGAAAGCATTACGGAAATGATGACGCGAAATGGAAATCTAAATTGGCCATTTTCGGATTTATCTTCAAACTCATATTCACTAACAAAGGTGTTGTAAACATTTGATTTTGAACTTTGGTAGCAGACAATAAAGCTCATTTGTGGTTGCAAGCTTTTTATATGTAAAACGTGGTTACTGTTTAAACCTACTGGGATTTTATCTTATCCAACTATTACAGTCAATTTGTTTATATTGGATACAGAGTTGATGTTATTGGTCAGTTTATAGGTGGTCATAATAAATATTTTACTAAAAGATATAAAAATTATCTTGGACCCTTAAAACGTGCGAACTATGTCAAAACAATCATAGAAATATGGCAATGTGTTAGTGCGACCGAAAGATTCTAATAAATTGACGTGATCGCATGTTTGTACTGACCCGACTAAAATAAACTTCTCATATTCCTTAGTCTTTCTCTACACACATTCTAGTTTTCCGAAGCCAATATCTATTCATCAAAACTCGTGACCATCATTCTCAATCGAGGTACCGATTTAACGGAGATATAAGTTCTAACATATTCGTATGAATAATTCAAATACCAAGTATTTTCGTTTAAGGACACGTCGCACAGAAGCCGTAATAAGACGGTACCTATTTTTTTCTAAAAAAGAGGTCTAATTACTGAACTGATTTTTGTATACCATTTAGAAGAGCGATTTTCTGCAACCGTTTGTTATCGACAAATTGTGTGTGAAAACTTGATCAGCGCCTTTATTGGTTGCTGTGGGCACTAATTATGAAGTACATTTTATCATATAACTTTTGAAATTCTATAGTCCCGAATGTAGAAAAACACACTACAGCTGTTTAATTACGAAGTAAACATGTAAATTTGTTTTCGAGGTTAATATAAATAGTTTGGATTCATTTAAGAGAAACAGACTTTCAGGCAACATTTTCCCATTATTTATTAAGTGGTTTATGTCCATATTTAGTTATACGAGTTTCATGTTTTAATGTAAAAGTCATATTCCCAAAAATTAGGAAACACACCGCGTTCACCGCTCCTCCGATACTGCCAGTATGTCATTACCCTTACAGATTACAAGTACATCTTTACCTACGTAAAACGAACGACTTTAACCAAAGCCATACATTAGCTCAGCTACTTTTGTCGGTTATCAATTATGTATTTATACACGTGCCACGTATAAACTCGGTTCTTTGTACAACACGCTTGTAATAGCGGTGAGAGTAAATAGCAATAGCTTTAACCGTATTTGTATGACTTCGGTGTCGACTTGAAACGCTATACAGAATTGAGTATAATAGGATCGTGGTGTGTGAAAATTTTGATTGTTGTTAGATTGTTTGTTTCTTTGAGAGATAGCGGAGCCTGTTGATAATTTACGTTAAGTTATAATCTATTTATTTTTTTAAGTTTGTTTGAATAAATAAAAGGTTTACATTGATTGTTGTATTTAATAAACATGCAACGCGAGAGTTTAAAATTTATGATTCATTGATTAATTGATTACTAAAGTATATTGTATTTTTTTACTGTAACAGAAATATTTTTTCTTCTATAGTCTTACAAATGTATATTAATTAACATTTTTCTTGTTTCAGGTATGTACTCATCACAGCATATTTTCCAAATACTGGCTATTGGTAAGAATATCTAAGGAGATTATCATACAATTTCGTTTTCTAAAGCCTAACTTTCTAAGTCATAACACATTTTGAAAAGGGTTTCGAAATGTGTGCTTAATTCGTCTTTTTGATACTGCAAAATCATTTCAATTATTGTTGTTTTCGATGGTGGTATAATAATATTGTTTCATGCAATCACAATTCCCTACAGTCCACAATAACCTGTTTGACTCGCAACATTATGATTTTTAAACTTATTTGATATGTAGTTAAAGTTGGAAAACAGAAATTATGTAAAAGCAACAGTTGCTAAACAATTATTAGTTTGTAATTACTTCGAGTTGAAAATTCTCAGAACACATAGCGTATAAATATAAAATAATGTTTATTTTAACGAATAAAAAATAGACTTGCTTGCTCATTAACAATAACAAAAATGTTGTAGAACATTTTTTATGAACAAAAGAATATAATCGGTTTAAGGTGATGATGAATGTTTAAAATAAAATATGCGACTTTTGACTACACGAGAAGGCTTCAACAATGTTGGTTAATTGATTAGTGAACCTAATTATAATCCCTCCAGAGTATGCAAGATCTAATACTATTTCCTTAACAATAACTTCGCATATTTCGATGAATTTGTAATTACTTAACATAATTCAGTAAGAACAAGCAATAGTTCCGTGTTTGTTCCCTTACCGTATTTACCAGTCACGCTGTCGTAGGCGTGCAACTATAGACGTTTACTAAACACAATCATATGAAGCCGTACGCATCGCGACTAAGCTTTAAGTTCAAGTTACAGTTTCAATTACACCACCTTCGAGACGGGATACAAAACACAGCTAGGTACATACAACCTACCTTATATATAGTCATCTTTTAGAAATAGTTGGCCAAAAGCATGCACCTGCCTAACATGCAATAATAATTTTAATTCTCCTTTTTTTTTCTAATTCTCATACCCACTACTTTTTTCTTACAAGAGCATCAAAATGATAGATTTGACAGAGATTTTGTTTCCTTTTATATGGTAGGTTACGAGTTTATAATACTATTACCAAGAAATGATACAAAGAAACCTTCCCCGAACAGGAAATTGAAAGCAAACTTTATGATTTCAAACAAAAAAGTAGGAAACGCGAAAACGTGTAACAATATTATTTACATATTCAAAACCTTACATTGACTGATCGTTCGCCCCATGACCCTTTTCATCCTATGAAGGGAGAATTTATAAAAAATATCCCTTCTTAATGGCATTTACTGTAGAGTAAGGCGTTGATGAGTTACCCCGTGGAAGTAACTTTGCTTTTATAATAAAAGCTTTGATTCCCCTGTGAGGAAAGCCGTTGTCGACTCGGCGAAGGTAGTAAGTACTTTCGAGTTTATGAACTAGGTATGAAATGGAGTAGGTATAGACTTCATGTGTAGGTGTTTTGGTTAAAACATTTGTCAGGGTTGCCTTGTGCTTTAAATTTCGTTTTGTCTGAGTGAAAATGTTATGTTTTTATTAAAGTCGCACATACTTAAAATCACGCCTTTCTCGTATAAGGGTAGGTAGAAACCAGCAACGCCACTTGGGACGATCCTTTTAAACTTGTTCGAAAGTCATAATAAATTTTAATAGGCTTCCTAAAGCTAAAAATAAAAACTACTACTAAAAAACTCAACCTTTATCTCCTTTTTGACGCCTCTAACGACAACGAAGTTTATTGACGCGATGATGATCGCTTACAATAATATAATTCAAATCTGGGGGCACGGAAGTGCCCCCGCAAGTCGAGCAAAAAAAAGCGGCACGGCCGTAACATCCTTTTCTCGAAGCAATTCGGGCCGTTTTTGACACCCCTATAATTTCGTTGTGGATAAAACAAGAAGCCTGGATTTTCAGCAACTAATCAGTCATTGTATAAACACGGTATATTTAAAATTTCAGTCAATTTGAACCAGTAGTTTAAGAATGACAACTTGTTAAAATTTTGAATTTTGTCACTCACTGATTCACTGACTCACTGACTCACCGATCATCAAAAGTCTAAGGTACTTCTAGCAGACTTAGAAGCTTAAAATTTAGAATACAAATAGGGTTTAGTGTCTTAATCATGGGAAAATTTTAATATTGTCTAAATTCGGTCCAGTTTTTTAAATACACAAACTGCAACAATAACTATGTAATCCTATATAAATGTATAAGATTACAAGGTTACATTTGCAGTTAATGAATTATTATTATTGTAGAAAATAAAATAAATAGGTGTAAATAGGTACCTACTATATGAGGCATAACAGGAGGGGGTATAGGGTAGGTAAGGGTGTTTAGCCCATGAAACTGAATAACATTCCCATAGGAAAATATGTTGAATTATGAAAAAAAAAACGTCTTTCCATACAAATTGGACTTATGTTCGCTCTACAAAAAGAAGTGAGATGCCATCAAAAACATTCTGTAAAAACCTCAAGTCTCGCTGTAAAAAGTTGTGAGATCTATATAATACCAAGTCGATTAATCTATTTAGTCTCTACTTAAAGGACCTTCTGTCTTAAGTTATTACGTATGTTATTATCATGCCAATTTAAAAAAAACCTTTAAAACAAATAGATCGACTTGGTCATCGCAAGAAAACACAAATTCTCCATTAACATTTCAGGAGCATTAACTTCTTGTCGTGCTGTGTAGTGTGATACATACTAATAATCAAATCATGCGATGGCCAGGTCGGTCTATTGGTTTTAGAGGTTTTTTTTTTTAATTGGCATGATAATAACATACGTAATAACTTAAGACAGAAGGTCCTTTAAGTAGAGACTAAATAGATTAATCGACTTGGTATTATATAGATCTCACAACTTTTTACAGCGAGACTTGAGGTTTTTACAGAATGTTTTTGATGGCATTCCTATATTCTCGCATTCGTTAATTCAATCATTGCCTTCTCTATAGTTATTCTTTAGATCAAAATTACAATGTTCTAAACAACCACACCCAAACACCTACTCACTACAACTAACCTCAAAATCACAGTATCATATTACAATATTGATCACTGTCTGTACCACCAATATTTAGCTGAATGGCCTTATTAAGTCAATTTGCATGAATCAACACAAACACAAGGCGTGATACAGATGTACTACATACGCATAAATTAGTTATAAGGCCCTAATATTATATGCAATGATGACGTATGTTCTAAGTTCAATAGATTTATGATTGGGGTAATGAGGTCGTTATCTGTGATGATGTACTCTAAATTTGGTTACGAGACTATGCATGATGTTAACAGTATGTTTGATGATTTGAATTACTATGAAAATATGATTTATTTGTACATACTATGCCATTTTTAATAAAAAATTGTTATATCAGGTCGGGGAAAAAGTCTTTTCGCATTATCGTATGTATGAACTTGTAATAAATCTCTTTCTCTTCAAGAATCACAAATGAGTACATTTCAGTACATGGTACATTAGGTTTATTTCAGTGAGCTCGTGAGGTATCCAAATATCGAGCTTTTTTGCGTAGAGCAAAGATTTTATTACAAGTTCATTCATACTATACTGTGAAAAGACTTTTTCCCCGACCTAATAGTATACCTATTAGTAAAAAGACGAAACACATGACTTATTCGGGACCAAATCACATTTATTAATGGGGTTCATTTCTAATCCTGGTTATAAATGTATGTATTTAGAAGTATGTTTATCAGTTATGTGGTTGCCATACTCTACAGGCTCTGTTTAGTTTGAGATCAGATGAACAGTCATCTGATTCCAAACCAAGCAGAGCTTCACTATTCACTCACAGGAGTGAGTTGCCCAATAAAATTATTTATTATTAATAATTTATTACGCGGTTATCATACTTGTGGATTCATAAATTAAGGTATCGGTGGATAAAATCTATTGAGTGGCTGCATATTGGATGAAAACGTAATATAAAATTATTACAATGTAGTATGCGTGTATTTTACTAATACATCCTGACACAGTACGTATTCAAGGGCCATAAGCTGCAAAGTTACGATGTAAGTTAAATACTGAAGTAGACTATACAGCCGGGATTGTTAATATTATAGCTACTGTTACGCGTCGGGTAATCTAGCCGATTACAGCTGAATTTAGAGGAAGAGATATCGGAAATGTGTGTGGAGTCATAAAATTAGTTTGTATTTTACTGTACAGTGATGATTACGAATTACTTGATGTTTGATATCGAGTAAATATATCATTGATTCAACTACAAAGGGTGTTGAAGAATTCTTAACTTGAAACCAGTTCTTTATGAGACAAAGTATTTACCATTAGCTAACTATTTATGTATTCGATGAAGCTAGTGACATTTCTAAACCTGCTATTCATTAAGATATTGTAAACAGAGAGATTGTTCAAACTTAAGTCTGTAACGGCTAAACGGCTCTAAAACGGGCTGAATTGTTTGTACCCAAAAGACCGGCTATTCTCATACCGTACTACAAAATATCCGGGAAAAAATACCGCAAAATCACCGTAACTATTCGTAACTCTCATAGTATGCTCGAACTTTTTACATACAACATCGATCGTGAAACACGCTGTGCCGACAGTTTTACTGATCGTTTTGTTCGAGAATAACGCACTAAAAACTATACGAAAACTTTATCGGAAATCCATAATGGAGAGCTAAATGATAATGACCGATATCAAGGTAATTATTATGAAATGCGCTCGTCCACCGCACGGCGACCCGCCCTATTACCTCGAGTGTTGTCCCAAATAACATTGCTGAAATAGGGTTGGTTTATCTTTCACTATTTAATTATATTGGGGTTGTATAAGCTATCCAGGTTTCTGAGAAATTGTTAAAGACCTACTCTAGATGTATCATAGCCTGGCAGTTTAGAGGTATTAAAATCTGCACCATGACTATACAAAGGTGTACATAATTCAACATTAACTAACGCTTCCCTAATTTCAACTCATTGTTTTTCAATTTAAAGTTCATTCAGCGAATTAAATAGATCTTCCTTTTATAAATATGTGAGTTTATAGACTAATTCACACTGAATGACAAAGAAATATCGATATCGTGACCTCCTTCCGTAACACCCTGTACATCCCGTTTAAAGGAAATCACACGAGTTGTAATTCACCCGGTATATCGGTCGACTCGATTCTTCCGCTTTGTTTCTAGAAAAAGGTACACATTTTATTACATTCTCTTTAGCTGCAATTCTACGGTACAAGTCTGTAGTTACCTTTGTTACG
Source organism: Anticarsia gemmatalis (assembly GCF_050436995.1). NCBI lineage: Eukaryota > Metazoa > Arthropoda > Insecta > Lepidoptera > Erebidae > Anticarsia > Anticarsia gemmatalis. The sequence goes on from NC_134752.1 coordinate 5,397,167, forward strand.
TGAAAAAACTGAGAAAGTAAAAATGAGAAACAAATTAGATTGGTTTTCTTTCAAAGCCTTGTTGTTTTGCGTTTCGTTTACATAACGGCATAATAATCCTTTCTTTCGGTGAAGATTGAATGGGTCTATTTATTTAATTTTCGTGCTATGAAATTTTTCCTCTTTACTTAAAACAATATTTTTAGTTTCTTATTTATTTTTATTGTTGTAGCAAATTTTTGACGGAAACAGGATGTCAGAAAGAATTTTATATACTTAATGTTTTATTAATTTTGAATAACAACAAAAAAGAGTCCTCGGCAAGTTTATTTCTTAACATTATCAATTAAATTGTGTGATAATTAACATAGAATTTGAAGAGCAGAAAATACCCCTTATTTTGAACATTTTGTACAGACGATTGACAACCCTGGGCGTGTAGCGTTAGCCTGCTAATGACAGTTCCGTCATATTGCGGAACCAACGGTGTCGTCGAGAACTTTTTAAATTCCTCTGACTTCTAAAGGAAATAAATTTTCAGTCGTGTGTTGTGAAAAATTTAAGTTTTAGAATATTTTCTTAATATGTTAAGCATATTTGGAAATGTGAATTTTAGTTTATAAACAACATTAGAATTTTTTTCTAAGATGATTTTACTATTTTCTGACAGCGAAGTGGCTTACTTTGTTTGACATATAATTTTGTCAGTTTTATTCGAAGAATAAAATTATGTGAAAATGGAAAATCAGTCTTAACTCATATTAATCACACTCTTTCCTAAATCCATGATTCCTTGTAGCGACGTTCTCATACTCTCTCAGGTAATATGGATGTTATAGCTAACGCCGTGGTGCTTGGCTATTCCGCAGTCACTGTTCAATTTAGCTAAATATTATAAACCAATATTGCTTTAGGAGTGCCAACATTTTGGGCACATAGCTACGTTATCCGTGGTGTATTCCGAGAACTACCGATTGGCTGAATAACTTGGAATACTCGTGGATTCTCAATTACTCTTTTAAGGTCACTGACCCCGATGGATGTTTGGCTTTGATATAAATCCTTAGTACAGATCAAAATGTGAATGCTTTTAAATTGGGATGTTTTTACATAATCACGCAATAACGGTTGAACGAATTTGGATACAATTCAGTACACAATTTACAAATTCGACTAACACATAAATTCTTTATCATTGGTAATCTTTCCACGTGAATGAATTCGCTATACATTACTCACAACTCTAGTGCTTTGAAATATACAATCTTTTAAAAGAAAGCCATTTAAATGTGCTAAATTAAACATAATAGATAAATTAAAAAACCTGCAATTTTATTATTATAGAGGTGTATGTCCATGATTGCACTTAGAAATAATTCATAGCCGTGGTCGGATATCGACCGCCCCCTCCCCCGATACTTGCCCCCTATCCCATAAGCTGCCAGTTACCGCTAACAGCTTGTGTCATACAAGTTTGATGCATGGATCCCCAAATATGGTTCGAAGCTTCAACTTTTCGGATCGGTCTAAGAGCAATTTTGCGAACAAAGAGGCTTGCGTTGTTTTACTTAACTCTAAAGTATACCATTTATTATGTTGCTATCATCTATATAAAAGTACATAACTGTTAAAATAACTATATTTGATAAACCTTTCTTACATTTTAGAAACAGACCAGTGGGCAGCATTGGGACAGTAAACTGTTAAATTATTTTTTTTTACATAATATAATTATTCTGTGCCTATTTTAACTTCATGTCGTTTTAAACATTTCGTTTTCGTTTCTATTCCTTTGTTCTATATTATTTTAAACTTAATAATAAAATATAATATTCCGCAGTAAGTATATGAGGGGAAACGCTATGTTAGTGCTAGTACATATCTATAATTACTTTAACACTAATGCGGTCACTTCGCACGCTATTCTCGTAAAGTGTTCAATCGATACTGAACTTTATGTTGAACTTTAATGCTCGTTTAAAATCGTGGGAAAAATAGCTATACCATACATTTTTTTTTTCATATAAGTGTAGGTAGGAAACCTTCCCAATGCCTCAGTATAAAATAAAATAAGAGCCATCGAGCAAAAGACATTTTGACAACTAGCAAAGTTCTAAAAAAATCAGCGCAAAATTTAAAAGAAAATACTTTTTTATACTCTTGTCATTTGCATTTGCACGAAAAAGCAACCTGCCAGTATTGCCATTCTATAAAGTTAAGGTGACATTATGAAAAATATTTCGCGAGTTAATATTCGAACAAATATTGGAACTTCGAATATTTTAATGCAAGAGAGTGACCTGACGCTTTTCGACGTACACATTTTATCGATATATTTTTCAGGCTCATGTTATTTGCTGAAATAGCGTTATGTGACGTCAGAGTTGTGTGTTAACGAATACATCGATAGGCTTTCAACAGGCATTTGACAGTCGCTCTAATAGTGTGATGAACGTCTCTCGCAAACCGCAAGGGAAATTGGCTTTGACTGTAATGTAGAACACTTTTACGCTGATATTTATTAAGGTATTATTATTATATCGTACGTTTATGCTTTTAACTGATGCTTGTGAAATGTTGTTTTAATAATTTTCTCGCAATATTAATTACCAGTATAAAGATAAATATTAAAAAAAAGTGTTTTACGTAAATAAATAATGATCGGAATGAATGAATAATCAGATCGGCTCGCAGCTGCACTTAATGAAACTGAAATAAAATATCAAAATGCACAAATAGGATCTTGAAATAAAATAAACACTTAGACTACTAGTAGATATTTTTACAGACTGAGATCTTTTCGCATTACTGTATTAGTATCCATTTACTTATCTCTCACTAGTATCTCTAATTGGTAAACAACAATTTCTGACTATAACCCAATTTAGATCCATACGGCCTCATCTAGCCTCATACTATGTGCACAGTTAGCTTAAGCAAGAGATAGGAAGATTCAAATTAAGTTTAGTACATTGCACAGAGTGGCAGTAATACAGTCGTGAGTATTATCGGCCATCCGCCGGCGATGACCCTATTAGCTTGTTGTGGGAGCGTAGTACTGTTATGAACGTGATATAGTGTGTGTGGGGATTCGATATTAGATGTATCTTGTAACAAGCTAAACTGTTGAATAGTAGTAACAGCGATTGAGAAAAGGTGTTGCGTCGTTTATACTTTTCTTACATGTGTTTTACCAAATTTTTTGTATTTTTTAGTTATTGTACAGTATGTTTGTACATTAAATGACAATGTCTTTGCTATGGTAACTTATACTAAATACTCTAATATAAAACTAAAATGTAAACAATAATATATTTGCATCTCACAATGGTTTAGCCGTAATGCTACGAAAAACGCCAACATGTAACATATTTAATTGATTCATTGTGCGGTTAAGCTATGAAATAATCCCAAGCCCTTCGCACACAAGGCTGCACAAGTCTCCGGCACTCTACGATTTTAGTCTTCAAGCATTTTAGTCTTCAACCAACATACAAGAATTGTGTACAGGAGATTTGCGTAGCCGTGTACGAATGGCCTACCTGATAAAAATGCTTCACTTGTAGATGATTTTTGATGACATATTTATTGCAAAAGCTTGTTTTGCTTTGGTTTCTATACATACTCACGAAACAGTGATGCAAAGGGGAATTTTGCCGCTATGGGTTCTACGCTTGAAGCGACCAAAGTGAAATTGGGTTACTCAAAGAAATTCTCCATAGTAGCCCGAAGGCTAAACCCCGAAACAAGGGAAACAATCAGAAATATGAATGTATTGATCCTCTACTCACCTTTTCGCAGAAAACAGGTGGTAAATTATTGAAAAAATATTTCTAACTAACTTTGAAAGTAAAAGGAAGTTTTCGCGGAATAATTCATTAGCCAACCTTTTGTATAATAATACCTATTTTTATCCGTAACTTCAGACGGGTAGCCTCGCTATATATTTTGTGAACTACATTGCTTCATTGTTCGAGTACTAATACTAAATCAATTTGCGCCGCTATGGAATTCATAGCCTTTGAAAATTCCAACATGGCCTCGCTTCAAGGCGTATTCTAAGAAATATATTAACCTTTGCTTAGACAACGTAATATGAAAGCTCTATAGAATAATGAAATAAGCTAGGAACTACGATAGATAGAGTTTGCTGTTTTTCCAAAGAAATATTATTTTAGCAAAATTGTTTTCAATTTCATCGATTTCACGGCCAAGCCTTCTATTGAACTATGAGCAAGTTTAATAGAATAACGGCTTGACGCATGATATTGTTATTTGGCATAGCAACAGCTGATTTGATCATTAGATCATCTGAATAAGTACGTGGTCGATGCTTGCAAGCAAAACTTAACAACAGGTCATGCTTTGTCATACCTACACACTTAGTAATATAAAAAAGCAGCTGAAGTTATTTTATTTTAACAGTGCGGACGGGTGAGTAACAAAAGGCAATTTAAAAAGTAGAACAATATTTGAACTCTATTTTTATTGCGAAATCTTGTCACCTACGATAAGATTATTCGCAGCGCTCGTGCTAGGAATAGTGAGAGTTAGCGTCGTAACCATATATTATAATATTCATAATATGTTACATAGGGATGTATGTATAGCTCAAGCCTCAAACTCAACAAGGGTAGGTAACAGCCTGCTAAGATCAATGAACTGTGTACTGAGTATGATTAATTGTTCAACACAGTTATTAATTTTGGATTCAATATGCAGAAACGTTCATATATTGTGCAAATAAGTGCTTTGTTTGTTATTTTCGAGATTAATTATGAACGTACAAAAACTCCGATTATGAAATTTATGCTTTAGTTTGTTATTGCGCATGATAAATGAATGCATTAATTAAATTATTGTAAACTTTCAAAACAAAAACAAAACTAGTGAAAACATGACATTGTTTGTATCATTTAAAACAAACATAAAATACATTGAATAAAGTGAAATTTAAATTATTTCATTGAATATAGGTACATCATGTGTAATATTAATGCTGTGATAGTTGAGTGGTCTTAGTATTCGGCTACCAATCATATGGTCTAGACTTCGAGCTGGAGACAGCACTGAATACGCCAATAGCTTTTTGAAGTCACGTATGTATTAGAAATATAATAATTATCATTTAATTTAACGGTGAAGTAAAGTCTTTTTACGAAAGCTTGCATGCCTTATGGCTACTACACACATGCCGGCGGCAAATTACGACAAATTAAGTTACGCCCGACGCATCTTCCGTCCGATAATAATATGAACCTTTCCTTAGTCCCCTCTCGAGTAAGAACAGAATTTTACTATTCTTGGATCTATAGTAACAGCTCACATTTGCATGTTCCATATTCATAGAATAGTAGATATTATTACACGTTCAATGTTGTAGTTTATTATTTTAATAGAAATGGGATGAACGTAGGCGGGAAATGAGAACGAATTTATTTCATGTAAGTTAGTTTTCTGGGTAGCAACAGTTTTATTAGGAAGTCATTATAATATTCTATTTGGTTTTTGTAGGTCGTATACAATTACTTTTGTGCGACCGAATACTTTTCTTATGTATGTACAGATATCCATAATATAACGCATGTAATACCTAAAGGTGTAGACAGAGGTGTATGAAATACGCTTGCGTTTCGCTATTAACAAAGTTAGTCCCATGTTTTATGGGACGAGCTTATTGTGATCCACTGAGCACGTAATCAATCTCCGGGCTACCATTCAATATATCTATACTAATATTATAAAGCTGAAGAGTTTGTTTGTTTGTTTGTTAGTTTGAACGCGCTAATCTCAGGAACTACTGGTCCGATTTGAAAAATTATTTTAGTGTTCGATAGCCCATTTCATCACGCTACGACCAATAGGAGCAGAGTACCAGTAAAAAAACGGGTAAAATGTTGACCCATTCTTTCTTATGTTACGCAAGCGACGTTGCGCGGGTCAGCTAGCAATTTATAAAATACCAATAGTACTTTCTCTGGGCATCGAACCCTCATGATAACACACTGACCATGTCACAAAGGCAAAATACTCTAGTTATTATGTGTATTAACGAGGATTACTATTAGCTAATTAGTTAATGCATTGTTGTTCTAATGGGGTACTAATTATGAAAATGAAAAATGAAAATGAAAAAACGTTTATTAAAATACACAAAATTAAAACATTATTATAACTTTAACGTTCAATTAAATTATCAAATTATCATTCAACATTAGGATTTCTAGCTGGACCTAAGCGTATTATTTATTTATTATATAGTGTATTATTTCAATGAGACTAGTATAAGATACCTACAGTTGTATGTAGGTACTTTTTACTACTTATAAATAACTCATGACGTTATCAAGAATAATTACTATTGGTTTATAGCCTTCGTATGAATCGATATCAAAAACGGGCGCTGCGGGCGCTGTGGGTTAAGAAAACCTGCGTTCCATAGATTGGTGGCCAATTACCGGTTTTTGAACTGAGCGTCTTCGTGCTCTGAAAAGCACGTAAGAATACGGTGCGGGCTAATGTCTAGCACGTATCATTTAGCCATTTCAAACGCATTTTTGTCGGCTTGAACAACTTTGATCATAGTTGACTACTTACCAAACGAAGAAGACGCAGAAATTAATATAAAGACACATTTTTCAATATCAAAGTAGAGGAAGCCAATACAATTTCCTATACATACATTCAAGCTTGCTTCTAGATTGTTCTAGACAGCTCCGATGCCAGTGGTTTGAAATCGCTTATTAATTAATTCGATTACCCATTACCGTATTATCATTGACTATTGATACACAGTCTATCAATTATTACGTTTACATTACGACCGGATGTTTTGCCGGAAACCTGAGCGTGCATGGTGTTTGTATAACAGATCCGGTTAAGTAATCGAACTGGGCTATTTATGTCTTGTTATGTAATAGGTTATAAAAATAATGATCACTTGCTCTAACAGTGAAAGAAAACATCGTGAGAAAACCTTTCATGCCTAAAATGTATTTAATACATTGAGGGTATGCACAGTCCCCAACCAGCACTTGGCCAGCGTGGTGGACTCAAGTCCTAACCCCTCCCCCTCCGAGAAACAGAAATGGGATACAAAAAAGTCCGATTTACGGTTCTCGGGACTTTTACAGACAGTAAAACAAGTTCTTTAGTTTAAATAAATATAACTCATTAATGTCCCACTCATGGGCAAGGGTCTCCAACCAGTATAAGGGAGGGGTTAAACCTCGAGTCCAACATGCTGATCAAGTGCGGGTTAGGGACTCTGCAAGCGTTTCAACCTAGATTATACATATTTTTCAGGCTTCGTGTAATAGGCTTTTTGTTCAAACAGGTTTAAAATATTTTTGTTTAGAGAGTAGTTTTCAATTTTCAAGTGATATGAATGAATTTTCAAGTGAATCACACTATGTGAAAGCTTTTCGTATAAATGTCAGATGTGTCAGTGTAGCCTATTCGTTATTTTACTGTAACAGCAACGGTTATAGATTCTATTTAATTAAACAATATTTGGTTGCTGTTAACGGTAGATTTTATTAAAGAAGAAGATTAAAGTTGCTTATTATATTTAACAGAACACTATAATTATGACACTAATTTCAATTTCAGTTTTTATCACTACAGCTGAGAGAATGAAGAGAATTACCCACTCAATATTATTTTCAAAGACCATTAAACAAATAACAAAACTTTTAAAATACGTAAACGATTTTACTCTAAATCCATCGTGATCCAAACTTACAAATAAGTATTGAAGACCCGCCATTTTTTTATAATGACGCGTGAGAGTTTATCAGTGTAAGCCCGTTTAAGTCCCGAACTTTCTCCAAAAGTCATCGGGGCTTAACGCTGTCGATGTTTGCGAGAGAAATGTATGAGAAAAACAGATTAGAAACTTTTGTATGTGTGAGCTATAAGCTTGGGACACGTGCAAATTATACAATATATGTATTATAATATCATTATCCATCATTTCCACGTGTATACTTGTTGTTGGTTGTTTGTTTACATTTACAACAACAACTTGTCAATTAGAGATGTATCGAGGCGCATGAATACAAAATGGGAAATTGGATTTATGGTATCACAATACAATTTAAATAATAGCTTGTAGTATACAATGATCTGTAGTTTAATTTGTTGTTTTCAATATTTCATATTATTCACTTACTATTCGTAATAAATTCGCATTTGTCAGCCGGGAAACAATCAATATCGACTAACACAACTAAACTATAACAACTTCGTAGTGGTCAAGTCTATTTTGGGAATATTATTTGAGTCGAACATTTCGGAGCTTCGATATTGGTTATGACTGTTAAAGACAACAGTTCGTTAGTACAAGACCTTCAGAAGCATGATTCTGTAGTCGGTATTATTGAGTATCGTGAGTTTGACATTATAAATGTACTACCAAAATTGTTCTTACGGAGCCCGCGTAAGGCGCTGATTAGATTTTCATGCAAAATTTCTCGATAGCTAGCCGGTTGTCGGTAGTCGATAGTGGTAAAGAATAGAGCTACAGTAGCGCGATTCTCTGGAGTCGGTACTAATGAGTATTGAAAGTGTGACATTTAAAACGCACTGCCAAAATATTTCCGCCAAAGCAAAAGACGCCCGTTAGAGCCGCTGATCAGATTTTCATACAAAATTTCTCGATAGCTAACTAGTTGCCGGTGGTCAATAGTAGTAGAGAATCGGGCTGCAGGCGGCCGGATAGTGAACAACATACAAAATAAAGAAATAGTTTAAACAATAACAAAACAATTCGGTTCTGTCATGCGTCGTGGAGCAAGATCGATCCCAGTACGGATCAAATATTTGTGTGACCTACATATAGTTGTTCTGGCTATGGGACATTGGGCGTTTGTGTCCGTGATTTGAAACTCTGAAGCCCCCACGATACTGTTATTTTCCTTGTGAGCTTTGTTATTATTTAAGGACGAAACCCCATTTTCTTTTTTCTCAGCTTTAAAAATATTATGGTTTCATTTCCCATGTCGTCGATTCGGTGAAATTATTCTATGGTCGTACCGTAAGGGATTTTACCAGTTCTGGAGATGCTCGTGTATCTATTTGCAGGAAGATACCTTCTACATCCAATATAAAGAAAATTGTAGAATTATTACATCCGAAACAAAAAGGCTAATTTGTATTATTTTACTACTGTAAACAATCAACATAAATCAGTCAACATTTTAGAACAATATGTTACTTACTAAAAAAAAAATACTGTGTGCTAGCGAATTCTCAAGAGACACAAAAATACTTCGTTTATCTATAACACTTTATAAGCGTGCGCCAAACGAAATTAGTTCATAGTACACAGTAATTTGGCTTGCGGTTTGACCACAAAAACTTCACAACTTTGAATGACATATTGCTGTTTTGAACAGCCAAAGTTGATATTAGTTGATGTGCCTACACTTTACAATGAAACATTATATGTGCGTCTGGGGATCAGACCGTAAACTTTCTAGGAAATGCATTGTAGTTATTTCGTTGACTGAAATGTTGCTGTTTAGAAGTTTCCCACTGTCCAACTTCGCTTATGCACTTTGAAAGACCAACGTGGAATAAAAAGTTTGCAACATGTTTTGCTGAAATCGGATTCAGATTTTATTCGTTCGTAATTTATTTGTAGATCACTTTTGAGTTGTTTTTATCAAAGAGAAAACAAATATTTTTAAATCAACTTTTTCCAAGTAATAATAAAGCTCTCTTTGTCACTCTGCCTAACTGAAGTATTATAATTTTCCTAAAAGGAATATTATTCGCAAAGAGAAAATAGAAGTTGATTGAAAGAATGTTAGAATTAATGAAGACAATCAAATTAATGCAATTGAATAAGCTATACATAATACGCCACATAAGTTATACTAATAATTCGCGGGTTTCGTATGATAACTCCCATCATATGTACATTTTTCTTGTAGTTGGTAAAACGAAAGCGCTTTTCAGGCAGTAAATAGTCTCAAATAAAACAGCTTTTAAAGAAACATACCTATCGAGAGTTACTTTTATATGTACTGGAAATATACTGCAATTGTTAACAGAATCCTTGTAAGTGTATTCTCCTATAACTGAAGTTCAATCACACGGTTTTATTGTATACGTCTAGCATTGCACTCAACTACCACTCAGAAGCCGTACAGATAAATATATAGCTTACTCACTTTTACATTAGTCTATAACAAATAATAGAAAGAGATAGAGCATTTTTATTTTGTAAGATGTTTTTTTGATTTTTATGTTTTTATTGAGCTTAGAGAGCAGGTAAGGTTTATGGACAAAAAACTAGACTGTTTGACTTGTTTTTAAAACTCGTTGGTTAAACTATTTGTTGCAGGTGATTTTATATTACAGTTCATCAACCTAGTAGAGAGCCTTTGCAAGGTTTGCGGGAGTTGGAACTATACAAAATATATAATTTAGAAAGACTGAGGCCCCCAAGTTTATGCAGTTGACGATGTCCTGTTTGATACAGCTATTTTATTTCGGAAATACAGAGTTATTATTTCGATTTATTTAACTTATATTATTTGTAATCTAAATCGTTCCTGCCCAGTCGAAGGCAACGAAGTCAAAAGTTATTACAGTTTTCTTTCTAGAAGCTGCTTATAAGTTAAGTTGTGAAGCCACTGGCTTGTAATCAGTTGCAAAGTACTGACAGAATTTAACATCGTTCCTTTTATAGTAAAATAACTATAGAGGATTCTCACTTAATAATTGTTGCTATAAAATACTTAACTTGTTTCATATTATAGCAAACAATAGTGATAACAAGACGTTAGTTAAATGAATAAGGTGAATAAACTAATCAAAATTATATGAATAAAGTCTGACTCATAATCAACGACTGTGTAGAATTCGATAGCTTTATTTAAAAAAAATTCAGAATACAAATTAGCTTTATACTAGTTACTTGCAGCACAAAATTAATTCTTTTAATTCCACTTTCAATTGCTTTTAAAAATTATGCATTATAAATATTGAAAAGTTATCCAAGCGATTATTTTTCTGATATTTGATACTGAATTAAATTATTGCGAAAATCAATTATGATTAAATTATGCAATGTCGTTGACCTCAGAATAAGTCATACATTCGTATTTAAAAATTAAAAGCAAATAATTATAATTGAGTAAAGTCTTTTAAATCCATAATTCATTCTTGGAAGCTGTTGTCAGAAAACTTTGAATTTTCGGTAATCAGTAAATCATATATATTTTTCTTGATTAGATACTGTATCACGATGACGTCACATAACGTATGACAAAGAAGTTAAATTAGAAAAAGGTGTAATAAATACATCACACAGATTTTAATCTATGCGCTTGTATAGATCCTATTAATTGCTTAAATCAGATCTTGTGTTAGCATCCAAACCATAATACGTCAGTTTTAGATGGTTAAATACACTATCTAACAACCCATACATACTCTCTAACTCGCTTCATATTACAACGCGTCAAATGCAAACGACTTACACGAGTTCCTTATAAATTTATACGAAGCGAATAATATACTCCGTGTCTCTCATATAAAATTTATTAGTATCGATAACATATAGTTAAATATGCATAGCGTAGTAGTATTAGTATTTATGCGGCGTCGATCCAACATGTTTAACGGTAACGTTTGAAGACGGGAATTTACCGAGTCTTACCGAGTTTTACCGAGTCTTACCGAGTCTTACTGAACTCACTTTTCCAATATCTTGTACTAAAGCCCGTTTTACAGTTGTTACGGTTGTTAATCGACTGTTGTGGTATGAGAGTTGAGGATAGATTGGCGTTTCGTGTATGTTGGATTAATACTAAGATATTCTAGTTTAAATTCGAAATAATCTATTCCGTGATAGGGACTTTATTAATACCTAACTTTTGTTGATTAAGCTTTCTAAAACTAAGTAACTAACGGCTCAAGGCAAGGACTTAATTCGCTCAATATAATTTTTGTCATTAAAGTGAAATAGATATCATGATCTTAAGGGTTGCTTAAAAATGAAATACGCTTCTGCGTTTGGCCATTACATTTAATTCTATTGTTTTCTTCGCAAATGAGAAAATAGTTTGAAAGTAGTATTAATAGCAGTATTAAGAAGACAATACAGAAACTAAGAGACGTAACACATAAGAACATGTAGACAAACGTCCCAAAAGGTAAATGATAAATCAAACCCTACGATTATTTTAGATCAATGAGTTTACGCTCACATTCTCCTTATTATAACAGCATCTACAATATCTTATATATAAAAAAGCACAAGTATACCACAGTCTTTACGAGTACACTCCTCTCAGACCCTTTCAAAGTAAGGCTTCGGTCAGACTTAGATAGCTTTTGTAGCGAACGTTGTCGAATAAATCTTGCTAGTAGTCTGGTTTAACGCCGTGAGTTATGACTGTACACACACTTCTTATTGATTTTCCCTTGCATTTCTTTGAAGCGTTTATTTGTTGTTTTCGAGTCGAGGAATACTGGTAAACGTTTTTGTAGAAAATAGAAAACCTATGCGTGACTTGTGCAGTTTTAATAAGATTTTAATAGTTCGTGATTACGAAGAAAGGAAGTCGTTTCAATTGTGCTGCAAAATAATGAGTTCTTGTTTAAGTTCTGGTTTAGATAGACATTAGATTGAATCTGATATCATGAGACAACAATTCAAATACATTTAAATCATGACAGTGCGTCATAGCTACTATTTCTGTATTCCTATTGTGCTAATGACTCCGGGCAATCACTTCAATAGGCTGTTTGCTTTTCTATACACAAGTATTTAAAAATATCATTTGCTACTTCTTTTAATCATAGTTTCAGTGAAAGGGTACGTCAAAATCATTAAAACAACACCACAAACTACATTATTGACAAAACTTTTTCATTCAGCGCTATCATCGCGCTACCGCGCTTCTATTCAGAACATTTTCTGTAAAATAAAGTTTCCAATGTCGCGTCGCGTGAAAACGAATCTTAATAGAGATGGGACGCTGTGCCGCGCTGTACCTGCTGAATTATTAATGTGCTCTCCGAGAGACATGATACTTTGCGACAGTGGCACGTACAACTATATCTAGTGATATCGGGACTAGTTGCAGATAGACGATGTCTAGCTGACACTGAATACCGTTGTGAGGTGAATAAGATTGATTTTTAAGGTACTATCAGAATCTGACATCTGTGATGTATTATCACGCCTATTATACACGAAGATAGAGAGACCGTAGGGGTGCAGGAAATCACCCACGTTTCGCCATTAACAATGCCAGTCTCATGTAATTGTCGACGTCGTTACCAAACTCCGGTCTACTACTGACAAATATTCTGATATAAATCAGGAAAAACTAAAAATATTTCGCCAAACATCATATTTTCAGGTGAACAAAGAACGTTACTTTGCGATCGCTACAATTTTCCCTTCGATCATTCGCATCCATACATCTTGTCATACAGGACTGCCAGTTACAAGTACTTCACACTTATTTTTCTTAAAACACTTTCTAGAATGTTCTCCTTGCATGGTTTTTACGGAGGCTAAGCAACTTTAACTCATTTAAGGAACTATTTTACAGCCTTATTTGTTACAGTAAATACTTTCAAACTTAGCCCTTATTTGTCACCTCTGATTTACTTCCATTAAAACTTTGTTTATTTTGCCCTTTCGCTGAGTCATTCTATGTTGATTGAAAACCTTTAGTTGAAGTAGAAACAATTGACATAAAGTACGTGTAACAATAAATTATGTAGGAGTTTTAATAATTATTGTGTTTACATTAAGAAAAGTAATGCTGTGTTTATAAATACGAAAGCATTAATATATTCGATGAGTTGCAATAAATATTACTGAATCATTATTAACTTACTCTTTAGCTGAAGGCTTTTATTTAATTGTGCCTTCTGCGGTAATGTTTAAGCAAAGAGATATTGATAATATCATATTAACATAAATAAAGTTTTCAGAAATATATGAGGCTTTAAAATAATTTACTGTTTTTTCATTAAAAAGTTAATGTACTCCATTTTAACGTTTCAAAAGGTTTTTAAAAAAATGTATAGTTTTCGTTTATTCACAACCGGTTATTTTACAATAAACTTTGTGTGATAAACTGATCATCGCCTCTAGCGGGTGCCGTAGGAACTAATTTTGCTGTTCATTATTTTGTAACGTTAAATGGTTAAAACAGAAAATGTTTCAAGTTATCATGTTAGTCCAACGCTCGATACTCGTTACTACCGATTATAGAAATTTCACTACAGTTTAAATATTTCAACTATGTTCTTTCTAATTATTCATATAACGTTCAAATCTTGTAAATAAACAATAATGTAATCTAAACGTACAACAAAGCATTAGCTGCAGCAGTGTCAAAGTTCCGGCTTTGCTAACAATAAGCTTTACGGTAGAAAGTTTAGTCGGTAAACAGCACGGCGGGTGGTTTCCGTCGTCGAGGAGATGCACTTGATAAGCGTGACCCTACGTTATATTGCTTTAAAACACGCCACCAGGTAATGGTCGCAGTAGGCGCGGAGAATTTACTAGAAATTTTCTGATGTTTTAAATATTATTTACTGTTGTGTAACTGCTTATTTTAACTGTAATTGTGGAAAGGTTAGAGTATGAGTTTTGATGTAGACCGTTGTTGCAACAGCTGTAATGTTCTTTAACATACAAAATTCTTATTTAGTTATTGATAAAAGTTACCTAGATTATCAGGTAGAATGGGAGAAAATGCTCTTAGTAGTAAGCCCGAGATTATACAGCTGTGTATGAAGTATAAATAAATAAATGTTTTCGAATCCACAGTTTTAATGTTAGGGCTTACGACAAAAACTATAAGACAAAACTAACAATTTAAAATAAATGCTACAGACACTAGAGAATTTTGATTAATACAATGATTGATGAAGCATTACTTTGTTTTTTTTTATGATTCGTGTTTGTACTTTTTAAAACTTGTAATTCAACATTTTGGCGACAAAAAATAAAACGTGGAAACTCCTAGAATTCCAAATAGCATTTTTACCGTTTGTAAAGTCTGTCAGCCAGTGCTTGGCTAGCGTAGTGCACTAAGGAGTATCATTCCCAGTAGTAAAATGAAGAAAAAGTGCTACATAATTTAAGTGTAAAACAAGTTAAAATATGCAGCGGCATGACAAAGATCTACGGGCAAGCCTTACTTGCAAAAGTTAAGTGTTTCTAGTGCACAGTGTTGAAAGATGTACGTGTACAAGAAAAGCTTTAAAAGGAGAATGGTAAATAACATTTTTTATGGCATTATTTGTTGAAATGGTAATTTATCTTGCAGGATTGTGTATAATGTAATAGATTTTAATTGATTTACAGGGAGGGAGGTATCGTTCTTGTTGTTATTTGCCAATATATACTTACATAACGCGAGCTTAGAAGCGTCAAATATCGGTCTAGTGAATCACTCTTCGAGCTTTAAAGTTTTCTATAAATCATTAATGTTAATATGTTTTTCAAATCGTACTAAAAACTCATGGTCTACAAAGTGCTATTGATTTTGTAATAATCCATTTTATTATAATAATTTCTAACTAATCAAGGAATTCAAAGCAAATAAATGTCTTAACAATGATATATGTATAATAAGGATAATAGATATGGCTTCTTATAGAATTTATGTGTGCCTTCTATAGAAGTAATTTGTTCAATGTGTTCGACACGTTCTAGCCACTTGTACGGCATTGTCTGTGGCTCTGTCAAGGTCATCCTTTGAATAAGTACGAAGCTATACAATTTGAGGTCAAGATCAATTGATTTCTAACGTTTTAGCATTACTTTTGAAAAAAGCTTAGGTATATTTTGAAACCAGTTTTATGATATTGTGTGAATATTATAGAATGTAGTCTCAGTCCTACCCCATAAACATCAGTAGCTTTTGTGACTCGCAAATTGTTAGTCTCTGATAATTTTAATCTTTTACGATATACAAATATTTTTTAGTGCAAAACTACAATAAATTGCACGAAACGGCAAAACCGTTTGCAAATTCGCTTGCACTGATACCTAGCGATATTCGAACCGGGCATATTTTACAGTAACAATTATTTATCGGTTGCGCCCAATACGTTGCGAAAATTTACTGCATGGAACTCATTTCCTAAGGTTATTGAGGGGAACGTCGTAAAAGTTCTAACGATCCGATGATTTGGCAAATATATCATAAAAACGTTATAACTCGAGGGTCGCTATTCTTGGCTAATAACTTTATGTGAAGATGGTTACGTCTCATTTTGTGGAGTGGTTATGTGTAGTGTTTAATATGTAAGTAGACCGTTGAGTAAGTACTTCGTATACGTAGTTTTATGCGAGAATTATATTAAAGCTGTAATTCCCTTGATAGTTATAAAGGCCAGGGGTGTATCCATCACGAAACTCATTGCTTTTCTGTTTTTTGTGATAAAGATCTATATATTGTACGTGCGTATAGCCAAGCGGGGTTCATGTGACTATTTGTTAAAATTAATGATGCTATACAGTAATGTTAGTTTTTCTAAAGAGTCCCTGGAGTCTCCTCTAGTTGCACTTCGTAAAAGGTTTCATTAGACACGTATTTATTTAACCTTTAAACACAAACACTGAAGGCATTAACTCTTAAGCAAATATGTCTGTAAAAAGCATGCGTTTGAAGCAGCAAAGCTTTTTAATTAAAATTCTAAGTAGCGTTTAAAAGATTTTCGAGTGAGATATGCAGGCTTTATAGGATTCGGTAGCATACTTCTGCTTATTTTACTGGCCGGTGTAATGGCAAATTGCAATGTTAATTACAGAACGTTCTTTTAATATATCCTCGCCTGCCTTCCACACCGAGACTAGAGTTATTGAGTTCGTGTTGCGCATTACAAATTACCTCTACGCCGTAGCCACGTAGCGACGTAGACGCCTACGCCAGCTACGACTGAAAGTTTAAAAATTTAGCGAATGTCAAGGTGTCAGTTACGTTTTTTGGTTTGTAGTGTTTTTAATTTTGTCGAGAGATTGGTTTTGTGATTTTTTACGTAAAATTGGTTTTGGTACCATTATTCAGTATATTTTGTGCTATTTTTATTAAAAGACAATCCCTTCGATAATAATTTATCGCCAGCGCTTTTACAATCACACGAATAACAAATATAATATTCAACCAATAATACAATTTGTAACCTAATATCAACATTAACGCAGGTATACTCATTAGCTGTACCCATTAGTTCTCATAATAGCCGTACTTTACACAAATAGCCGGGCAAGTCCGCTTGATACTAATTCACTTAAAATGTAAATATTACATTTAATTTTTGAACACTGAACGCTGACTGTTTTCATTTTAGTAGGTGCATACATAACATCACGCCTGTTAGGTTCGAAGGCATAAGCAGTCGCCTATACATCCGTGTTTTGTCCTTATAATTTTCATACACCTAATACTGTACTGCCACAAGATGGTCGGCGGCAACGGGGAAGGCCCAAATGTAGATGGCGGGACGACTTGGACGCGTTCCTGGAAGGTTGGCCGGAAGCAGCAAGCGACCGAGGGGACTGGAAGTCTACGGGAGAGGCCTTTGCTCAGCAGTGTGACACAGAAATAGGCTAGATAAAAAAAAATACTAGTAGTTCAAGTAGAAGGGCAAGTCTATTCTATGGCTGATACGGGAATCGATGACGAAGCCGAACAATTAATTATACTATAGCCCTGGCCACAGGCAGTTCAGTAAAGATTTCAAAACCTTGATAGCCGTCATATATTCACATAAATATCAATGGAACGTAAAGTAATGCGATAATTTGTCATAAAATCATGTTCGTTTTACAAAAAATAGCAGTCAAATTCAGATCTAGATAATAACGCAATTATCTCAGTCAATTGCACTTTTCTTTAAAGCTATAAAGTTTTGACTACGTCTTTGATAAGTTCACTAACTTGAATCTCTCATTAAATAGTATTTACTTTATCTATAAACTTGTTATCAGTATAGTACGGTTCTATTTGAATATAGTTTTGATACAATGACAATAGGACGCCCACGATAAATAAGAAAAGGTCGAGGACGAATCATAATCCTGTGACCTTTTATAACTTTGTTGAATACACAGTAACTACACTTAATGCAGGAAATATTTAGAAATGCGAATACAAGCTTAAGTTTATATAATAAATGAAAACCTTTGACGGTATTTAATTTTGATATTATCAGATACTAGAGGCCACCCGCGACTTCGTCCGCGTGGAAACCCTACCCGTGTAAATCCCGATGCCTCGGGAACTCCGGGATAAAAAGTATGTGCTATTTTGGGTCTTTAGCTACCTATATACCAAATTTCACCGTAATCGGTTCAGTAGTATCTGCGTGAAAGAGTAACAAACATACATTCACACAAACTTTCGCATTTATAATATAAGTAAGATAAATAAAATCCTTAATTTTGATATTAGAATTGAAAATATATGAAATGACCTGTATATATAAACATTTATTTAACCTCTGTTGAATTATCCATAACGTATCAAAACCCACCTCTTTCATTCCATTATATCTCTAAAAGAAAAACATTGCTCAAATTTAATAAAACACGTGCATTAAAAAATACAATTTAAAACGAAGAGGTCTTTCATCTTTCACGTGAAACAAGGTAACTTGCAAAGGCACTTACATTATTACTTTTCCGTCGGCAAAGACCGTAAGCGATACAGCCTAAGGCTTAATAAGCGAGGGATTAAAAAAACACGCTTGTCTGGTTACGTTAAAGCTCCTTGAAATAACTAAACTCGTTATTCATGAGTTCTGTCCGATACAACTCCTGAATACATAATTTAGTTGAAAAATTACATTATTTTTAGTTCCTACAAATTTTCTGTTGTTCGTTTGAATGAATATTGAATTTTGTTGTACATTATTTACGTGTTCAGGTAAAATATAAACGTTGCTCTTTGGGAGTAATTTGAAATAAAATATTTGGCGATTCATTTTTATACATGAAAAGATAATCTTTTTATTTTAAATTTTTATTAATCATTTTTATACAAAAAAAAGATAATTATCCTTTTGTTTAAAAATGAATCGACAATGTGTTGCTAAGCGCAAAAGTCAAGAACCAGCCAATTAAACTTACTGTTTTTGTAAAATTGTCTTTAAGACACGGGAAAAGGTTTAATGGACAGAGAAAAAAACAAATTTATGAACGGAACCAGTTAGATATAAACAAATTCAAAACAATAAAAGTACTGCAAAGCAATAAATTGGTTTGATGAGATCGATGACAGTGTTTATAAAATAATAGTGTAAAGTGACCCCTTTCAGTTTATTGACTCCTTTGGGATAGTAACAATATTCTATAACAATAATTATTCTGAGTTCAACATTAGACGTGTCATTAATATCGCTAGACATTTTAATCCCTAACGACTGGAGATATTTGAAGCGATATGATGGATGTTAATGACTCATTCATCAAAGATGACTTAGAGAAAAGCTTGAGAAAATTCGGAGGACTTATGAATTGTAAGAGTTCATCACAAGTAATAGATAGAAAGAAACCGAAAATTCGATATTTCTATTCAAACTTACATCTTTTGTTTCTTAACCAGTAAGTTATTAATTTAGAAACTATATTCACCGTAACTGTTCTTATTCTTACGTATAATCAAAAGCAAAACTGTGTACACGCCGTCACATTTTCACTAGCATTTCAATGAGTGAAAATTGTTCAATTGTTACTGTTTATTATCTTTAAAATAATTCTACAATCACAAATACTTGTAGACCAAAAACAATAATTAAATTGATATAGTGCGATTGGAAACAATAAAGAGAACATGTAGTGCTTATTATAGTGTAGTAGTTTAATGTCCGACTTGATGCTACACATGCTCCGTATCTTTAGGTATGATACGAAACGGAGTTCAAAATGCCAGTCTACAATAACAATCTCAAGAAAACCAACTTCTATTCAAAGCCAAACAATAAAAATAAAACCAGCCATTCAGAAAAATGACGTCATCCCGACTCTCTTCACTTTATAGAAGAGCGTTATCATTATTATAATTACCAGTAACATTGTTTTAGGAGCTATCAGGGAGGTTTCTACTCTAATTTAGATTAGTAGGGCTTGCCCTTCGGGAACAGATTGGTTGCTTGTCTCAAAGCCTGATTTGATGTTAATCTCTCGCTTCCTTATTAATAGATGTATAATTTGTATATAGTGTTCGTAATGATTATGGATTTAGGCCGTAGTGCGAGTTGTGCTGTAATGATTGTAAATTATTTGGCTATATTTAGTTATACATAATGTTTTTGTTTAGGAAAGGTGTCATAGCGACGAACAGTTTTTTTTTTAAATAAGTATATATATTTTGTAATCTCAATGAATAGGCACCACTGTTGTATAAGCAGAAGAGACTAGTTTTCGAATTCGATATCCAGGTGATGAATAAAACCAAATTTTTTAAGTTCTAAAACATACAAGGTGTACAACAAAGGGCCTGCCCCTTGTCTTCCTGTATTTCATGGGACCCACAATATTACTAGTAACTTAAGAAAAATAAACTCTGCTTGTAGATTATCCTATAATAAATGAAAAATAGAACAAATAAACGTACACAATAACAACAATTTGGAATTCGATATAAAATTCTTACAGGCACGTATCCCACTCGTTTTGTCTTCAAAATTCCAGATAGCTATTCAAATATTTTACATGTATCCAATAATTCTCGAACAGCTGATGTCTTTTGACAGTAGCAAGACGTATGCCTGAAGCACGCGGTAGACGATACGAAGCAATATAGTTGGATATTGGACGAGCCGTAAGAATAGCAATCAGCTGAATGGAAACTAGGTATCTGCATTATTGGGCCGATGTCGTGACGGGAATGCTGAACGATGATCGATATTGTTGATCCGGATACCGATGGGCGTAATATTCTCTCCGTTTTGTATATTCTTTTGGCGTTATTTAACAATTTTGTAGCAGAATCTGCTGCTAAATATAGTTACCCTTCTTTTAGATTACATTTGTAGATTTCCTACATTTAGTGGGTCCAGTCAAGTAGTGAAAGTTCGACATTTCAAATTGCTTAACAATATTTATTAAATAGTCGGCCGTATATTGTCTATCAATATCAGCAGACTATTAAATGCTTGCCTGAAATCACCCTGTAGTTTTATAGAGGTACAATTTCATAGTAAGTGACACAACTAATACATACTTCATGGTTTTTCATCTACCGGGTGGTTACGCTAATCAATGTCTCTGAAAAAATATATACACCAGTATCTAGAAATAAAATATGTTATTAAATATTAAAAGGATGACCACGATACAATATTAATATGCCTTATCAGCCGTCAAAGCTATCGCAATTCAAGCGAAATCTTTCAAATCATTGAACTGACCACCTCAGTGACGCCGACGTATAGGACTTCACAACTTATATTAAAACCGACTCTTGAAGTTATTCGTATTATAGAATGGTATTATGTTATAACGGTGTTTGTCCATGTCAAAAATTCGCGTTTGAGTAACACAATGAATAGACGAGTATTAAGTTAAATATCAAATTAATTTACGCGCTTTCAAGGCGAATAACGGTGTTTTTTGATATCAAGAAATCACATTCGCTATTTGAAATAACAAATTGTGATGAGATTAACAAAAAAATAAATTTAAGACGCATGAAGAAATTACATACAAATGAAAATATATGAAGCGAGAAAATAAATTGTTCATCTAAAAAAGTGTAAAGATATAGGATTATTTGTTATATTTATAGTTATAGACATATATTTCGTAAATGCCTATTAATTTTTACGAAATTGTTTCAATAGTAAGCTGAATTATACTTAAACATATTTATGTGCGAATATAATATTCTATTTCGATCTAAATGTGTGTCATTCGAAAATAAATCTCAGGGATTCTTTCAAGCAATGGCCAAATTATTATACGAATTATCTCATCTGCTCTTTATGTAATATATAACTAAAGATTAATATTAGTTCATCAAGGGTAAATATTTATAATTAAGACAGAATGAGTCTAGAATAATTTATAAGAAGTCTCGTTTTCATATATATTTTTTTCATACTATCACTCGTATCTTGTATCACTGTACGTGAATAAAATATGCAATAGATTTGTACTGTGCTTTAAATAACGTGCAGAAAACGTTGGTTACAATTGTTTAAATATTTTTATTTTAATAACTCTCAAAGAGTTCATTGAACTTTAAGTTTATTGCTTGAGCTGCTAAAGAGATAATAATATTTACAGCTGAGTCAAATTTTATTGAGTAAACTTACTATTACCAGCAGAACTTATACTAGTTACATTCAATTTTGAATCATAAACCTTAGCCATAATATAATTATAAGTAGGAATAAATATTATATATCATTATACTAACTATACCCTGCTAATGAGCCCAATGTCATAGCGCTCTATCGAAACTCAACTCACGCGGGATAATTGCGTAGCGTCAGCAAAATACTGTTCAATAGAAATGCATTAATAGGATATTACGGCCCACATAAATAACGCTTTAATTAGTTCATTAGAATATGAGATAGCGTAGTTATAATAACGCGATGATAATGTTTAATAAGCTGTGGAATTTGCTTTGATCGTGTGCTGCTTAGCTGTAATCAATACATTGTGTATAGTCACGCTTTTGATGGCGCATAAAATTGCTTTTTGGGATCGCAAATAATAAGAAACTGAGAAGCACGTTTGAGTTGTCGTAGAGTATAGGGGTCAACGTTCTTTAGAATAGTTTAATCGTTATTTTTTCTAATCCAAGGCATAATCTTTAGCTGATACTTCTAAAAGGCCTACAGCTTATGCATTTATTGACAACGATGACGTCAAACACATCCAAAATTTACATAAATAATAATCTTCTAAAAATTATTACCAACCCAGTCGGTTTCCCTAGTTAGCTTTACACCCTATTACGTCTATGAGTTTCCCCAAAATTCCCCGCACCATTTAACCTAATAACCTTGAGAACATATTTCACACACATTCGAGTAATTCTCATACATAAAACACGCACACGTACATGAAGGATCTTAATCCTTTATTCAGAACGGAGCTGCCTCGCGACACAATAAAAAGGTATATTTGTCAAAGGCACTGCTTAGCAACGGTACTGTATCTTAATTTACTGTTTCTCTGCTTACTGTGAGTGCAAATTATGGCTCGTTCGAGCCACACCTGTGTCTGTTTCGCTCTAATACTCTACAGGCACATTGCAGACACATAAATAGTTGGAATACAGTTATGAAGCACATTATTTATATGAAGTGTTTTTTGAATACATTAGCTTAGTCTTTGTCGTTCTAGGATTTCTTCTGTGCTGAGTTTTTCAACAAATAAAGTTGTTTATTTGATATTTTTCAAATGTCTAACTATCACGGTTCTTGAGATACAGTCTGCTGACAGATAGACAGGCAGCGAAGTCTTTGTATAATAAGGCCCTGTTTTCTCTAAAATAAGATCACCAAATATGTGCTATTCTCTAATCATTCATAATATGTATTAATCTGTTTTTATTTCAACAACGCTGCTTATAATATTCGAACCCATTCTTTGTCACCTTAAATGTAATTCATGATGCAAACATAATAAGCACATTTCAAATCAATTATAAATCTATTGATACGGATACTCTTCATAAAAAGTGTTCTCTTAAAGATTGGTACGGCAACTGTAAGTTATTATTTTCATCAAAAGGAATCAGTACTGCAGCGAGTAGAATTCCAATAATGCTATGTAAGAGCATCCCTCAATAAAAATAAAATAAGGGGCAATAACCTCTCGGTTGAAGGCACTGCGGCCGATCAAAGGGTCGACTGGTCAACTTGCGTTTAAGATTTACTTTAACGCATGTGAATGAGTTTAGAAATATTGTAAACTATTCTAATATAATACAGATGAGAAGTTATTGTTTCAACAGGCTTAATGTATGGAAATATCAATCGGATTTGCTAAATATATTTATTTAGGTTATATCTTGTCCCTACGCATATAATTTTTTTTTATTAATTTACTATGAAAATAGTGGTTCTGCAATAGATATATTCATTGATAAATAACAGATTGTAACAAAACATTTAACATACATATATGTTACAAATATATTTTTTGTTTTATTTCATTAAACGTGACAAAAACATAAAACCAACCAATTATGCATCAAAATAAAAACTTTACTATTTATTTAACGAATTAAAATAGACGTAACGAATAACATTAAACATTTTACTATTTTTATACATTCGATTAATTCTATTCGATAAATTCCTTTAATATAAATTCTAATAGTCGAATTTACAAGCTCGATGATTGACTACTGTCTGTGGAAATCGATTGCATCGGAATTGCAATCGGAAATACCGAATCAATTCGGCCAATTTGACGATGACTGTTGCCGAGATAACGAATTCCATTGCTACTCATCTCTATGACTTCAATATTGTTTTGTTTTTGATTGTAATTGGTTGTTTTGTGGTTTACAAACCTGCCAGTTGTTTTTGTTTGAAAACTATATTTTTAATGCTGAAAGTGTCAATGACCTGTAGCTTGAATAATAGAGTTTATCATTTCCCTGCAGTGCTGTTCCAGAAAATCCACATAGATAACGTAGATATTAGATTGGTTGGAATAAGCTAGGGGCCTTAATTATAGAAAATTATTTTTATAGACCATTTGTGGGTACTGGGCATTAACTTTGTTATTCGATAGTTTTCATGGCGAATCCAATTTTTAATAAATGAATAAATATCATTTGCTTTATTCTTTTAAAGTATGTTATTTTTGTGTTCTCCATGCCATTTAATTTTGGTGAAACTCGGGGTTTTTCTTGGTGGAAACTAATATACTTGCTTTCTTTGTTACAGGCGATCAAGTGCGGGCCTACTGGCACCGCAGCTGGCGTGCCAAACATCATCACCCGCGTCAGCGCCGGCGCCGCTCCCGCCGGCGTCCCCTCCCCGCGTCGTGTCCGCGCCGCCCGCGCCCCTCGCACCGCCCCCTCCCGACCCCGCACCGCAACCCGCACCCGAAGACGGCGTCAGATTACGAAGAGTACATACCGTTGCAGTCCGAGATTACCTTAAAAGGGAAACTCAGACGTTCTTTGGAGTGCAAAGGGATAATGAGAGGGAACAAAGGAGGTTATGGTATGAGAGGCGGAGAAGGCACGCGGCGCGGGCGCTGGGGGATCTCCGGTCCGATCTGCCGCCGGATCATCATCCTGATGATGATGATATTAGGTGAGTGAAATTTTATTTTTATAAAGTAAGCATTTTTGTAGAAATCTACTAACTTAATTTATTACTGTGTATTCCATTGAATGTTGTCTATGGTCTAATAATGCCATACTTTACTGAAACAGTCACCTTAATTATGTCCCTATTTGGTTACATCAACTTTTCAACTTACTACAAATTGGCGCAGTAATAAGCATACATACAGATTATCATAATAATTTATTAATATTACAAAATGAGTACGACTAATATTGTAACACAAAACCTAGCTTATGGAAGCCAAAATGTATTCTAAAATAATTCCATTCGGAGTTAAATTACGTCATTTGTAGCGATCAAACGCTATAATTTCCGAATATACAGAGGCGATTCATTCACGCGTGTGTTGAACAATTTACCTGTTAATTGCGCACATGAAACATGGTTTACATTTCACATCAAATATATTTTGAAACAAATTAACTGCAAGCACGGATCATTGGGTAATATCATTATTTTGAGCGTTTCATAGATTTTCAATGTAATTTGTAAGGCAGTAATTTTATATGGAATGATTAATTTTGGCGACACTCGTTATTACGTTTATATTGGGACCGTATAAACGTATGCAATTAACGATCTGATAAATTCATTGAAAGAGTTATAGGTGTATTGGTTTTTACCGGGAATTAATAAAGATGTGGACAATTTTATTCAATTAATTAGTTCATAACCGTTGCAATGTATTGAAAATGTTGTTGTTTTTATTGCGTATTGGGTTTTAATATAAAAATAATTTGGATATCAACAATTCTTATCTCTATCTACCCGGTTTAACTTAACATGTAATTTTCTATTAGTAAATAAAACGCAAAGTCTGCAGCTGGTTTAAAGTTTTCCAACACACACTATGACTTAGATGGCTAATAGTGAAAAAGTATTGTAATGTTTTACGTGCATAAAAATGGACCAAGGCCGCACCATCAAACTATACCCCAAAAACATAGCAACACTTTAACAACACTAATAAAACCAAAACAAAATCACCTACAGATATATAGACATAACCTATATTCGTCTTCACAATAATAAAACGAAAATTTGCTATAACAAGTTGACGTAGCAACGGGATAGATACAAAATTCAATTTTCTCGGAAGCAATCCGCCTTTGTTTTCCTTGAGCACATCCAGGGGGCAACCCAAAACCGTTGTTGAACATTTAACAAGATAATTCGCTATATAAATTGTCAATTTATTGATATTAGGTACTCTATTCTTGTTGTTTTGTGGCCAGATACAGATGAGTTTTACTACACTTGTTTTCTTTGTAATTACAATTTGCTTTGTTTTTGTTTTGTACTGCAAATGATGAAGTTACTGCTGTGATAGATATAGCTTTGAACAAATTAAAATGGACATTTTTGTATATTAAAAAGTATGTATTAAAATGTTCTATGTTACAATTTATGGATGACATAATTATAGTTAAGTTTTGCGTCCATATTTAAAACACAAAAAGCCTGAAAGAAAATATATTTAGTTGTCCATCATTTATTTATTTTTTTATGTATAATTTAGCTTTAAAAATAATAGCTTATTATCTCAAAATTCAAAACAAAAGCAGTAACTTATTCAGCCACAATCATCATATACCTAGTTTAACAATAGATGGACCGACTACCGGACGTCTCTAAATACACAACAAAGCAAAATGATCCTGGTAGACAGGAACATTGCCAATACTGGCCCGGCCTCCACGGGATAATAAAATTAAGCCTAACTATCTCTCCCAGCCAATGATGACGTCATTCGTGACATCACTATTTATAGGCCGTTTGTATTCCTACGTGAAACTCGCTCCAGAGATGAGACGATTTTTATGTAAGTAGTATAATTAGAGGGAGTTCTTTAAAAATAAGGTGTAGCTTTGGTTAATTATCTCGACGAAGAAGCTACTAGTATTCCGAAAGAATGGTTAATTAGAGAAAAGTAGTAGATGTTTGCATGAAGATTAGTTGAAATAAAATGAAGTTCTTTATGTTCCGTACTAGGAATACCTTAATGAGAACGTTTTTGTAACTCAATTGTTTTGGAACATCGAAATAATTTCACTTCAAATTGGACAGTTTTTTGTTTATTCAAAGGCTTTAATAATTTCACGGGTTGGTCGTTTGATTAACAATTAGTTATTAGTTAATAATATGATCACTCTATAAATAAATTCTTACATAATTTGATTCAACCTGTGCGATGTTTAACGCTATAACAATGCGTCTTTTAAACCAAAGAAAATATGTGTTCAAGGAAAAATAAGTTGATTACACCTCTACATCTTCTTTCCCACATCAAAGCGTTAACTAATGCAATAGCCATTAAACAAGGGAACTAATATCAGACAACAGTATGCATAATACACAAGCTATTAAATGGCTAGAAGCCCGGGTCTGGTGTAAACCACTTTATCAATCCTCCTGGGTGTCGTATGAGAGCAGTGGATTCTATCTTGACCTGTTTATGAATAACTTGTTATCAACTATCTGGGCTCTTATTTACCTACTGTATGTTTATGAGAGTGTGTGAAAGTAATATTTATTTAAAAGACGAGCTGGTTATTTGATAACACCTTTTTCGTGTTATATGGTACTTATCTACTTAAATTGTTACCTGCCTAACATTCGTTGGGTCACTACTATAAGATAAGAAAAAAAACACAATCCGGTTCTAATTTTTGAGTAGAACATTGTCTATGTCGCGTCCACTTACTCTAAAGAGCTAATCTTTTTTGATCTACAAGCTCTTTGTATATCTATTTTTGCTTTGGCTTTACTGCAACTGGCTGTAAAGAAAGCCACATATAATAAAGTACGACTTTAAGCAGAATATTATGAATTGTTATCATGAAGGAGACTCTCAAAATAGCTAGCCAACTCACTTTTTTGCATATAAAGTCTAGTTTTAAATTTCAAATTGTCTGTCCGGGGATTTTACTAAATATAAAAAAACTTTTTTTTAAAATACTTCTTGCAAATACATTGCACGAGATGGACTTAATGCTATACAGACATTTTATTTACAAATACAGACATATTATTATAAAATATTAGACTAATTAATAATTTACAATAATGATTGTAATAGAAACACCAAACTGCATACAACAAGTACCAGGCTAACATAAACATATAAGGGGTGTTCGAGGAAGCATGTCATATGACAATAAGTTGTTTACCCGTCGGGACGTCCGGATTGCGGGAAGCTTATTAATGTCCTTGTTAATTCCCCACTCCTGTAACTTCATACAACTTTGGCACTTCGAGAATACATGCAAGTGTTAATTTCACGTTTGTTTGTTACATTCGATGCTAGTTTCCTTGATGATGTATGGGGGTTCGTGCGATAACTTTCCAGATTGGTGTACTTATTTTATGTATAGTCATAATGTTTGGTAATTACTTGTAGGAGTTACGATTGCTTTGGGATGTGAGATCTAATTTAATGAGGTATTGGTAGAGTTGCGGATACAGATTGGTGTTTTATGCCATGTTTTGAGTATTGTAGTGTAGACTCTTGTGTTCTTAAGCAGCTATCTATGCGTTTTAATGGGAAGTGTTTTAACATTAGTCCTCACAAAAGACTACGTTATTATTGCAGTACTGTATAATGTAATACAATAATAACTAACAAAAACCAGAACAATAATAACGTTTTAAAACAATAAAAGAAACGAAAAGTTGTTAAGCCGCATGCTTTTCCATTAAACAGCAATAAAACGAAAGCTATTTAAAATATTTAAAACACAATTCGACTGCAGGAAAACACATTTTTGTTCGTATTTTTAACCTAAATTCGGATGAAGTTTGCGCGGAATAAGCATTTTTATCGGTGCCGTACACTTTAGTGGTACAAAGGGAAAATTTTAAAGTTGTTGTGTTCGTCTATTCGCGGTGGAACTTTGAATGTTTCGATTGTGCCTTCTTCGATATTCCATTTCATTTGGTGTTCGTAAAAAATTGCGACTGCACCGAACAGTTGTGACCGCGCTTTGCGGGTTGTATAAAAAAGATTTTGAAAGTCTTGCCACTTAAATTTGTAATACAATAGCCCTATTCTCTACTACTATCGAATAGCGACAACCGGCTTGTCGAGAAATGCTGTATGAAAATATGATCAGTGCCTCTAGCGGCCGTCGTAGTAACTATTTTTATAATATATTTTAAATGTGAAACTCACGATACTCGATGGTTTCGATTGTAGAAATCGCGTTAAAAGTCATATTGTAGTTTTTTTAGCATATTATTGCGTCATTCAATTTAAAGTCTAGGGGAGAGACCTTCGCTCAGCAGTGGGACACAGAAACAGGCTAGATAAAAAAAAAGAATAACTTAAGTACTAGAGATTCACACTTTAATAGATTTCGTAATAAAAGGACTGACGGTGTACAATTAAAAAAACTGATTATACTAAAACTCATACAGGCCAGCACTGTACTACTCTACACATCGCTTTCCTAAGAGACACTGATTCAAATGATATAGGACTTTGTATAATACGTTATCAATCTCCTTCCTACTTTTCGCTACCTATAAGCAAAACACACAAACATAAGGAAATATTTGTGTGCACTCCACAAAGCTATCTCGATAGTTGTTTAGAATATTTCCCAGTTTTCCTCGTGTCGATGTTCGATATTTATTTGACGTCTTTCATAAGTTACGTCTGCAATGCCAACACTGAGCTGAAAATTGAATGCGGAATAAATTCCACCAAGTATGGAATATGTTAGTACAGTGAAATAACTTTAAAATGTTTCCGACGTATTTTATATTGAATCTGAGTGTTGTTTTTGATGCTGGAAACAATACAGGGAAATCTAGCTTTATGTTACTGTAGCGCAATTCTCTACAGTCGGTACTGTCGAGTATGCAGAGCTCGACATTTAAAATGTGCTGCCAAAATAATTCTTACGGCTTGCTATCGAGAAATTTTGTATGAAACCTAATTAGCGGCTCTAGCGGACACTGCAGAAACTCTTTTTGGAATACATTTCAGTGTCAAACTCATCGTCACTCCATAGTAACGACTGTAGAAAATTACGCTGCAGTAAACGGTTGCTGCTATAAACACGACATGAAATAAACTTAGCCGTTACTTCAGCCATTTTCAAAGGATTTACAAAATTATTGTCGTTTATACTATGTCATGTCTAGATGTCACTAAAAGTCCACTTTATTTCAAATAAATATAATTGTAATATATAATATTTTAAAAAACAAAGTTACCAACACAAATTTACATTTATATAAAATTTTTGGATACATGAATGTAACATTGTATTGACCATATTAATCCCTGACTTTTATAATCCATTCCGTGTTCCTAGAATCTGGTTTTCATAAAATGAAATAGGAAAACATTTTATCCGTCACACAGTTATTTTTTCATAGAACTTTTATATATTGTTTTTCCGATAACTGGCCGTTTATAATTGACTTATTGATAGGCACTTATTCTCCGTAAGACTTAGTTGTAATTAAAAGAAAAATGACTGAGCTTCGATCGTCTTTGTATGGAAACGATTCTTGGAAGTTTCGTACAACTTGAACGCTGAACAACGAAGTGGTTTTTGTAAGGTTGTATAATACTTATTTCTTGTATTGGCGAGAATTTGTAAATGTAGAAATCATTTCTGTAATTATTATAGGTATACTCTAACATGATGGGCACTCAATATAACGTCATAACCAACAAATTATAAATTTTATGGCCAGTTTCACAGAGAAAGTGTCAAACCTCCTAGATAAATGATAACAAATGTATGAAGACATCTGTCAAAATTTCATCTGACACCCTGATGTGGTGAAACTGGGCCATAAACTAGTATTTTACTATATAGGTACTTATGTGTTGTTTTCTAGTATGTACGGAGCATCGGGCGCAGCGCCGAGAGAGGCGCGGGGGCGAGCGCGTGAGCGGCCCGACGTGCTGCCTGCGCCGGCGCCGCTCGAGGAGCCGCCGCCGCCCACGCTGCCGCGCCCCGGCAAGGACAGCGTGGCGCGGCTCACGCTCACCGGACTGTCTCTTGTTGTTACCGTAAGTATACTAAAAAAACTTTTCATAAAAAGGGATCTTTTGTAGAAAACATCAGTCTAGATAATATAAAATTAACGGCCAGTGAGTACCTAGGTGTGAGTAAACGGTGGTAAGTTTGGTCTAAGTTAAGAAGATTAAAATCACAATCTCCTGCACAATTAGAGCAGTATTATGATCACATCGTCCAATGTCCAGGGTTTTAAATATACCTACCGTCAAAGTTAGGTCGCGTAAGTCTAAATTAGGCTCAGTATGAAGATCTTAAAACCAAAATGTGTCATAAAGAAATTGAGAAATAAAAAATTATTTTACTTTCAATTAGTAACGTCCTATAGCCTTTAAACCAAGTAAGGGAAAGTGTAGGTTTTGTACTAAAAGAAAAAAAAGAACGGCTATGTAGATGCGGACCATTCATCCATAAAACGTAGTCTCATTTAAAACTACACAGCTCTTTCCAGCGGTCATACATTATTCCATCTAATCCCGAGAGCCATAATAACCTCGCAGAATTAACATAGAACAAAATTACTGGATACATTATACTTTAGACGTCACTACATATTAATGTCCGAAGTCATAAATATTATATGTGGCGTCTCAGTGGCGATCTTGCTATCGATATTCAGTAAAGTGTGGCGTATCGTAAAATGTATAAAATATTACTAGAAAATATCTTGTTACTTAGTAACACGGTCGAGTGTGTATATTTTATGCTTTTGATAGATTGACAGCTGGCTTCCTCGTGTCATTAGGTATTATCCATTTCCTTAAATAAAATGAAATTCCAAAGCGATATTTAAGAACAGCGACGTATATATTTCATTTTTAATTATTCATTGGATGTTTATGTACTTTTACACGCGTTAAAGCTTATTTAATCTACTGACTGCTTTTATAATGACCATTTTTTGCAGAAGTAGTGGATCTTAAAGAATCAGTTCGCTAAATTATGTTACTGTAGTTTGCAGTACAGTTTCGAAGATTTTTTTGTTATACTTCATACCTTAATAACACTTTGTGCTTCGTAGTGTTTAGCTGTAAAGACTTCATGACAGACACACACAGGTATCTAAACAGTGTATCTATTAGGTTTACACGTGTTGTTCATTAAATATTTTAAAATGAGTCTTCTTTAACGACTTTCCTAAGAACTTGAAAGTGAAGTGGAGGTACGTAATTTTAAGTAACTAATTAATATTTATGTGATTGTTGAAGTATAATTACGGAACTGTGAAACATTTTATGGGTGTTCTTGTTGTAATTTTTTCGTACATGACGGGGTTCAGTCAATCTCTCATTCTGTGTTATACAAACCCTGTTAGAAGACCGATTGATATTGTAATAACTGTTAGTAGGTTAACGTATAACAACGGGTCACGTGTAACGTGTAACATAACGGGTCTTATACGTTACGTATTTTCAATCACGTATAAGACCCGTTGCATTATAATATTATGTTTACTAGTCGCGAGAGTTTAAAAACGTTAACCTACTAACAGTTATTACAATATCAATCGGTCTTCTAACAGGGTTTGTATAACACTTGTATAACACGGGTCTTATATGCGATTGAAAATTTAAAGGTTAACCTTTAAATTTTCAATCGCGTATAAGACTCGTTGCATTATCATATTATGTTAGGATCGTTTAATATATACCATCTGCGTACAAAAATGTCATGACGTATTTTATCACGTTCTCTAGGCAGACAAGGGTGTTCGTTAGATGCTGTAATTTTTTTCTTATATGGAATATACTCATTTCTCTGGAGCTTCTTGAGATTTTTCCCCCATTGTTCGATGTAATTGTGCAGTTGCCAGTTCACAACTTCTATAGTAAGATTAAATCAGAAGAAATCCTAATTCAACAGTTTTCTCAACACCTAAACGAGATCACCAAACTAGTATTCATGAAATTGATTGTACTCCCTCAACACTAGACGTCCTTTGTTATTCAGTTCGTCAGACGATGATTTTATTTCCCGCGCGATATTCGATAACACAGAAACTTGAGTAGGCTGTCACGTGCCGTAAGCGCCAACCTTGTTATGATAATAACTGGTGTTAGTGTGTGCGTGACTTTTTTACCAGTTATAGACTTGTTTGTATGTGTGCGTGTATGTTATAGACTTGCTGTCTGACTAATTAATGTTGTGTTAGCTTAATACAGTTTTTTGTCACTTCTAATATTTTTTTACTATCTTTCTATTCTATCTACTATCGACTACTGACAACCGACCTGTCATCGCGAAATTTTGTATGAAAATCTGATCAGCGCCTCTACCGGGTGTCGTAGGAAATATTTTGGCAGTACATTCTGTGTCAAAATTTCGATACTCGTCAGTACCGACAGAATCGCACTACTCGATTCTCTACCACTATGGACTACCGACAACCGGCTAGCTATCGAAATTTTCAGTTCGGTTCAGTTTGGTTGTCGGTAGTCTAAAGTAGTAGAGAATAGAGCTACTGGTGGCCTATGTTATGGTGGTATTGTCACTCCTATCCGGTCAAAATGTGCGCTCTGGTGCCATCTCTCGGTGATAAAAGACACCAGTGCGCGCTTTAGCTCTAACTGTGTGTGAAACATTTGAAATTTCGTTCATCAATGCTTACACCATGTTTATTAGAAAGACAGTTCTTTATATGTGTGTGTGAAAGTTGCTATTATCTTTTCTGTATGTATGCGTGGAAGTTGCTAGAGACTTCTTTATATGAGTGCGTGACTTTTCTGTTTGTGCGTCGTTTACACATTTTTTCATGTGTAAAAAGTGCGTAATAAAGATTCTATCGATGTGTTTCTGTGTGAGTTTCACGGTTTTGTGAGGTTTAGGTAATATATTGATTAGCTAGCAAATTATGTTGAAATGTTGAGTTTAAATTTCTGTATTGTAAGGCTATGTAATTATTGAATTGGAAAATATAGTGTTGCATTAGGTTTTGGCGTAAAATTAGAAAATTTAACGCAGATCTTTGGTGACTAATCTTCTTACCATTTCAAATTTATATTATTTTGCTTACTATTGATGTGTTATCGACATATCCATACCTTAACATTATAATGCCTTGAATCCTATCACAATAACTCAAACAAATTCGTGCAGCGATTCCAATGATTAAGTTCAATCCAATGTAAGCGTTCAATTCGTTTGTACTATAGTACCTAAAGTCAATGACGTCAGACCACACATATGTGTGTTTTAGGTGCCCAGTTAATTAAGAAAGTAATTCCTCAAACCACTAGCTCAGAAATAATTAAAACTCTTGCAGAAAGCAGATAATTCTGTAGCAGCACTTACGTACCACAGGTGGCATAGTTAGCTAACCCAGTTTCACAGCATTTAAAAGTTGGCTAAATATCTCTACGGTAAAGTTCTGGTTGTTTTAACTGTACTAAAAGCACTTGGTGTGGGAAATCCTAAACCAGCCGACAAGGCTTCTAATGGACTTCGGTATGTGTGCCTAGAGACTTATAAACACACGTATACATAAGAGTATTATGCGGCTTGTCTCGTAATAAAATTGGCGTTGGCGAGATTTGAGGGCGCGGCTTAAAGGGATTTGTCTATTATGGATGTGGGCCAGTTCTTTTGTGTTGATGAGTACATACCTCTTTTGATTTTATGAGTAACCCGCCAACGTGACGAGACACTAGTCGCATGTGAAAGTAAATTTTCGTATTTCGAGTTCTAGGTATTCAAAGTGGAAATATACTTTTATCCAATATTACGGGAATCGACGTATATCGTAAAAGTGCATTAAAAATACATAAAATCCATTCCACTCACGATTCCATTCTAAGCTTTGTACAAATTCTAAATCACATCGCGCCCCTAACTTCGTAACAACGAACGTAGCATTTACGTAGCGCTTGCGTAGCACTCGTAGCTCGGAAGTTAGTACATAAGTAATAAGATTAAGAGCGTGTATTTATTACTCACTGTATCAGTCGTAAATACAATATTATGTTATTTAACGCTTGCTTTGTTTCGTAGCGACCTCTACGAATGTAGGCTGGAAGTAATTTGCGTTTGGTTTTGACGTCATAGTAACTATTATTAGACAGAGTATTAGGAGTTCAAGGGAAATGAGCAAATAGTAGGAAATGTTATAAAAAAGTATTCGGGAAAAGTACTCGGAAATACTTTTCTGACGACATATTGTAAACGTTGTTTGTATTATGATATCATTATAATATCGGATTAATAAAGATTAATTCATATCAATATAGATCGAAAGTAACAATGACAGTTAGTCAGAGATTCGGCAGAGAGATAGAATATAAATTTTAAATGTCAAACTTTTGATTCTCGATTGTATGGACTATAGAAAATCACACTACAGTATAATTTCTAGGCACTTATCCTTTATTTACGCACATTAAATAGTACTCTACTGGTGAAATACAATAAACAATTAATAAGCCCAATTGAATCCGTTGGCCACTGATCAATAATGCATATTTATCGTTAAACTTTTAACCATATTTTAAGCCTGTTTTATTAATATTGGTATTGAAATGACGATCAATGAAACCGCATTTAATTTTAATGAATTATTATTGTGTCAAAACCTGAAGCTTTTGTATAAGATTATTGAAAACCGAATTGACTTTTGAATAATGCGTTGACAGATACAGATCTTTTAAACGAGTAACAAAAGGCTTTAAATTTTGTAAGTGAGATGTAAATGAAATCATAATAACTGTAGTTTTAAAATGACGAATTAATGAATTATTTTTTTATCAAATGAATAGATATTTAACCATATTTTTTACTTTTTTGCTGGTTTTTGTGTGAAGAATTTATTTTTAATATACAAGTCCGATTCAACCTATAGTTATCTTTAATTTTACACTTCGCATTCTTTCTAATAAATGCTTTATATTTTCTTCCAAGAACTGCTCGTGTCATAAATATCGCTTGAAAAATTTATCGTTTCAGAAAATAACGTGTATAGGTGTCTCCACACAATTTGAACACAAGTAGGTATTTTAGAAGGTGAACTGAACGTCGACCCACAGGACTCCAAGTTGACTCATCTACCAATTTGTCGATTGAAGCGCAATAACCCTTGCCGTGGCACTTTGCAATCCTTGATAGGTGTCTTAAAAGATTAGCAATCCCTCCATGAAAAAAACGTTCATGTATCAAAATTTGTCAAGTTAGTCGCGGCAAGTACGACAGTCCATATAAATCGTTTCAAATCCACATATTATTTACCCGAAATACATATACGGCAGGCCAATTAAACGACATCACACTGACCGTCGTCAAAGCCTCAAACCGTTAGTGTCAACTGAAGCGCCTCTGGAGACCGACACTATTGTCACAATACCTCAAATATCTTACAAATGTATTGTGAATTGTAGATCAGAAAACATTTCTATATGACGAGTATATTTTATGTGTGAGTGTAGGATATGAATGAAACCGAAGGTCTTTATTAATTGGATGTCCTAGTTCTGAAAAACATATGGACCATTGTACATGCTAAACTAGTAGACTGTGGATCTTTTCCGATAAATAGTTACTTGGTTTCAAAGTTGAATTTTTAGTTGGACCATGTTATTTTAAAAGGTGCTAAGTACGTGTCTTTGATGGGACGGTTTAATAGTAGTTTCGCCACTTTGGAATTATGTTAATAAATAACCAAACATTGTAACCTCTGTGTTTGTTCAGTACTTCTACTGTTAAGTTATAGCACAGTAACCAACCGGTTACGTACATTACGCTAGTAAGTGGAATATAGGTATAATTATACATTTAATAACGTGACTACGTAACAACTTAACCTTGAACAGTTACCACAAACGTAAAGTATAACCTCACGAACATATTGTTATCCGAATCCCTTTGGATATTATAATATACGGACGGACGAATTAGACCGCGATATTTCCGTGTAATAAATTATAAAAGCGATGTCTTTCGGGTCGGCCGTTTTGGCATCGTAAATAATCGTTGAAGGCTAACGTTCTGCCTGCAATATCCCGGGAAGGAACTATCCGGACTGCAAACTACTGCTTCCTGGCCGAATACGGCTGACGTGACGGTTTTCTTTTAGTGGTACGAGTGTGTATTATTTTTTAGTACCTTGAGTAGTTCGAGTAATATTTTGTTGAGGATTTTGTTGGCTAATATAGTTTTAGTTTGATGTTAGTTTTTATATGGTAGCGATAAAAAATTGGGGCACAATAAAATTATATAATATACATTGTACTTTTGTTGCCACAATGAAGATCCTATAACATGTGCAGTGCATACTAGTTCTATCTTTATTTCTTTTATCATTCATTATGACGATGTATAAAACGCGGTAAGATAAGAACTTAGTACATTAAAAGCTCCAAACACTATAATTAGTTCATGTAGAACAAAACTCAATGAAGCACTGTTCTCACGATAGCGACATAAGTATTTAAAATTTAATTTACGAAGTTAGTACTGTCTCAGATCCGAGTCATTGTTGCGACAGTTTCCAAGCGTGTCCAAATCTACTTCAACACTCTTGTTTAACTTTGTATCAAGGAATTCGTTCCACGTTTGTTAATTGCCTTGTTGGATATGTTCTAAGCAGTCCTATATTGGACGAAATGAGTACTTTGGGTTAGTACCTTAGAAATGCTCTTGTGTCGCGGGGTCTTTTTCATACATAAAAACAATAAAAACAATTTATATTGGATTAAATTCTCGGCTTGGCTAAAATATTACAGAGTTCTGCTTATACTAGTTAGAAGCAAGTAGAACACTCGCCTTTTATTTCATAAAAAAATATAATACTTAAGGAAATGTGAAAATATTAAATTTCATAC
This sequence comes from Anticarsia gemmatalis, assembly GCF_050436995.1. Taxonomy (NCBI): domain Eukaryota; kingdom Metazoa; phylum Arthropoda; class Insecta; order Lepidoptera; family Erebidae; genus Anticarsia; species Anticarsia gemmatalis. The sequence continues at coordinate 5,435,307 of NC_134752.1, forward strand.
ATCCTTAGCTACTTTTTCTTAGAAACAGACTCGAATTAATTTTATATTTAAAAGAAAACGGTTCATATTTACGCTCGACTGTCCGACGATATATTAAAATTCCTTTTCATAACTCTCAAGTATACCTGTAAGCTTATTAGTACGAGTTATATCTCAAGGGCGCCTTCGCCTTCCATTCGCTAGGAAAATTACGTTTCACACGTAATTTTGCTTTTAGCGAAAGGTCAAACATTTCTTAAAATATTAAGATATTTTCAAACACACGGCAATATTCTTCTCTTGAATATTTAACTTACACGAAAAAGAATAACATACATATGATTTTATCCGACTTTATGAATGAAAATATTTCGTCAGACATAATTACAAGGGATTTAATGTCGAGTTCCTATATTTAGATACGATCGTGCAGGGGAATGGTATTTACAAAATTCCTTTTTGACTTCTAATGAAATTACTTTACGTAATACAATACTTGTGTTAGAAGTGAGCTGTTTTAGGAAGTGCGTGGATGCTTCTAAGAAATATTATTCGTTTATCTAACTATAGAACAGTTTGGCAGCATAATGTAAAACAAGGAGGTTGATGACAGAGCTTGATCATCGATGAAACCATAAAATACCACAGATTAACAAAAGATTTCCTTGTTTACTTAATACTTAGACAGTTATGCTCACCGGTCGGTGAACGATCTGTGGGTTAAGCAAACCTTGGCGCGGTCATTTTATACATATGCATAGTGGCATTTGAACCGGGCGTCTTCGTGCTTCGGAGGGCATGTAAAAGTCTGTCCCGGTGGTTGTCAAAAAGATAACAGTTGTTAAGCCATGTCAAAGGGCTTCGGGCGGCTTGAACGACTTTGACAATAGTTTGACGAAGAAGACAGCACAATACTTGACATCATATAGTTTTAATTTGTTGATTCGTTAAACGAAGGATAGCTTAAGCTCTGAACAATATCTAAGTCAAGTAACATTTACCAGCAAACCATGTCAAGTTTTAATAAACTTCTATAGGTCATTCCGCAGTTCCAATTCAATTCTTGCTCAGTTTTATACCCTCCCTCATATAGACAGAACTTTTTATATCTCACAGACTTCAGTTAATATCTGTTGACATCCACGTTGACCCACATTATCGTTTATAACATTAAGAATATTAGTTTGTACACGCTACGAGTTTAGTGTTTCTTAGCACGAAACGGTGATAGCTTCCATTAACAACTTATAATTTACGACACTTGGAAGCCGGTTTAGTATTATATTTACATACATGTGGGTTTATTGTGTAGTTATGAAGTTTAGTTTGATCTCTAGTCGACTTTATTGGGTAGATGTAAGTAGGTATGTTGTAAGATAACTTTCAAAGGATAAGCGAAAGGGTAATTTAGTTATAATTTGCTATAAATACAATATAAGACTCTTTTAATGCACTATATTCACCAACTTTTCACTCACACTCAGTTAGACAAAGTGGTTCAGCGATACGCGATCTTCTTACCTGATTACTTACAACACCAAATTAATATTCCTTTTTCACTGATCATCTACTGCCACTTCCTTGACATGAGCTTGATTCCTATACGGAACACATGTTTTTGTGATTCAGAATTACTTGTTTTGGGTCCACTGTTAACAAGCGTGTAGAAATAATCGTTACCCAAGAGTTATTATTAGTGGGAGGGTATTAAAAAATTGCAGCTAGTATCTATGAGCATATATTTACTCTCCATCTTTCTTTCAGGCGGTGACGCGGCGCTCGCGTCAATCGACGTCAGCGCAATGGTCGCGGTCGTTCCGCGGTAGTGTTATGCCGCAGGACGACACTGATGTCGATGACGTGTTCTTTGCTGCGGCGCCGACGTCTGCGACGCCGCTGCAGCACCATGAAGAGGATCAGGCTGATGGGACTAAGGGGTGAGTTGCGACACTATTTTATAAAGGCGATACCGTTTTGAATATGACATCTAAATAGGATTGTGAATTATGTTAGGTGATTAAGTTATGTAGTCATTTCTACTAATCTAGGGATTATCCAATTCTTTGCAACATGGTATTTTATCAATCTTAGTTTGTCTTCATCATGTGCAATACTCTCATTAAATGCAGGTTATATTTTATCATTTTATGCCCAATATTTTTTAGATGTTGCTTATGCAATATAAGAACACTACGCACACTAGAGTAATATAATAACCTGCAACTGATTTGCATGAAATTCACTCATCGTGCAGTAAACTTAACGACACCATACTCATAAACTAAATGCATCAAACTGACATACCTACTGCTTTAACCAGCTCTATTTAACAGTCTCATAACAAGATATACTAACAGTAGTTAATTTAAAAAGCATATAACACATCAGAACTTCATAACTCGAGATGAAGCTGTTACAAAGCCCGCGATACTTGGTAACTTACTGGCGTCAAGTTGTGCGCTAAGTTTGGCTAATAATCCTGTTCCAGCCAGATCCTCTTAGTACGTCATGTTGCTAGCTCGACAGATTAATTAACTACTCGCTCATTACACACTCGGGTACTGAGGACTGAGTGGTTTCGTATTTTATACTTGTTACGTCTTGCAAATTTGCTTAAAAGTTGATGTATCGCGATGCATATATTCGTTCGTCTCTGCTTATTTTCGAATATGCTACCTTATGGTTTATTTGGCTTGTTTTATATAAGTCAAACCTAAGGTGAGTATAGATGTAGCTAAGTATTTAAATGTACATCGAAATTAGATCCTATGATTCCACTAGCTAGAGATACTGTTGCAATTAGTCGTCAGCTAGCCATTTTTGATAGGAGTAGGAAACCGCTTCTCAGAATTAACAAAAGGTTTACTCGTATATACCAATTTTTACACATTCCTACTTAAAAGTGGATTGTAATTGTTTTCGTGGTACACGATCATGAGATAGAACTCTTAAGTTCATTGTAAATTCATGTATATAATATTACTCAAAGCTCGGCTGTGATTGGCCCCAGATTGCCCGTGAATCACCCTCAAGCGAGCCATGAATCCCCTTAACTTGTTTTAATGTGAACGATCTTTAATTTGTTGTCTATTCAAAACCAGTGCACACTCTAATTATGTGGCTACTATCATAATGAAAATACTAACGAGTATTTTGTTTGATAAAATTCTGATGACGGTGGCTAAAAGTAATTAATTCCAGGCTTCGTTTTAGACGTTAAGGCTATCGTCTGGTCACAGGTCATTCGGTCGTTAACATTTAAGATTAAAAACCATTTTGTTTAACATTTGAAGCTCGCTTTTTTACTAAGCAGATTTATGCTGTATTACGCAGAAAGTAGCGTAAAATCTAAATCAGTTTATATCAGGCGTGGTTTAAAATACAGTGTTTTTAATAAAATATCGTGCATTTTTGGTAAAACACCTCTAATAATATAGTTAATTTGTCTAGTCATCTGCTTTGATAAAATATCCTATTAAATTTTCCAAGCCATATCATGTATTTCAAGGATTAGCGATACAAATTAGGTAATATAAACTTTGACGCATATTGATTGCAGAATATATAAACCTTTTTGTGATCGATTAATATTGCAAAGTAAACTTCAGTTTATTTTTAGATGTATTTAAAAATTCTAGGCGTGTTGGTTTTTTAAATAAAGTACCTATTCATTTTTATTTTAATTGCTTTAACAATTCTGTTGTTGAACAAAGAGTCCTTTAGAATCAATAATTTTTCAGTGTTTGCGATACACCTATAAATTCATTAATATTCTATTTCAGCTATAAACTGAAATATACTGTTTATTCAATTACATTTTGAAGATCTATCACTCCGTGAATAATTTATAAGTACAAGAAAATCATCACTTTCGAAACCATAATCTGGGTACACGATTTTCGTTTGCAATTTAATTAAAAGCCTTTGGATTTCGCAGCAAATCAGAATACGATCAAAACACAAATAAAAAACGTCGTTTGCAATGCGCTTGCGTACTTAACCAGCGTGAGTATCAGTCCCAAATCTTTGTGACAAGGGTCTCTGAAATCGGAGATTAAATCTTTGGAATATACTGACATACGTTCAAATAAATATACCGACATATGACTATACTAGCTGACCCGCGCAACTTCGCTTGCGTCACCTAAGAGAATGGGTCAAAATTTTCCCCGTTTTTGTAACATTTTTCGTTGCTACTCCGCTCCTTATGACCGTAGCGTGATGTTATATAGCCTATAGCCTTCCTCGATAAATGGGCTATCTAACACTGAAAGAATTTTTCAAATCGGACCAGTAGTTCCTGAGATTAGCGCGTTCAAACAAACAAACAATCAAACAAACAAACAAACTCTTCAGCTTTATTATATTAGTATAGATAAGACAAAGTTGTACGCAAGAACTTAGACGGAGAATGCTTAGTGGTTAGTGATGAGAAATAGTATCGGTTGTTTCAATAGGATCGCGTAAATGGATTGATAAATGAAATATTTATTGGATTGTCAGTAAGCCTTGTGTGCGATTGATGGCCCAGTTCAAATTATAAAATTAGTTTAGTATTGCGAGTCTCTGTGTCATTGTTTTTTAAACGATTTAAAGCCACCTTCAGATGGGCAATAAGGTTGGACGATAAGTGTGTACAATTTATTTGATCAATCAACTTGAAAGTCACCTTGTATCTAAACTGACAAACATCAATATAAATTAGGACATTTTAGTTGAACTTTTCACGGCCTAAGAATCATGATCAGCAGTAGTATGCGTAGTACACTTGCGTTGAAATCCCAGAAGCAATCTTATTATCTGATTGTATCAATGTTCTTAAATATTAATATTACTATCCACACCATTGTAACTTGTTTCATTAAAACCCGTAGTATAAATTTATATCGCTTAGAAGTAGAAAAAAATATTCATTATGACATCAAAAGAAGGTGAGGGGCCTCAGTAATAGACGTTCCTTTGATATCGTTACGTTGAATATATAATGTAATTACAGGATGGGTGTATTATCATTCATTAATTACTATCGAGGAAACAATGGTACATTCTGAAATGTACACCTTTTTTAAATGCTCTGTATTTTTAGGCAAAAATGATTGTAGTGAAAATATTTTTAAAAACCTTTGGTTTTTCATGATTTATACAACATTTAAATATGTTATCTATACACACTTTTAAAATAAAGCAAAGTAACTAAAAAAATATCCAGCTTTATAAGATTTTGGTCAGGAATAATAATATGGTATATTGCAAATATTTAAAAAAAGGGGATATTCTCAGTTGTGATTGATGCTTTTGTTATAAATATTAAATAACAACAGGATGCGCAATATTGAGACGGCTGCATAAAGGAAAAAGCTATAGAGTTATTTTTTAACCCATTACTGTCCCACTGCAGGGCAAGGGTCTCCTCCCAAACGAGGGAGAGGGGTTAGGCCTTGAGTCCACCACGCTGACCAAGTGCGGGTTGGGTTGTTATAGAGTTATTTACTAGTGCTTTAATAAACATTGTATTATTCTTCCAGGGCGCGATCACCATTGGGTTCCAACAGCGTGGAGTACAGAAGACCGGAGAGGAGCGTGTCGTGGGGCGCGGGGGGAGCGCGCATCCACACACCGATGTTGGAGCCGCTGGCGGACAACTCCAACCGGAGGCAGTTTGGCATGGGCGTTGTTGGTAGATTCTTTAGGTAAGAGAACAAGCGCATAGCTACCTATGTATAATAATAAATTTAACCCATCAATGTCTCCTCCCGTAATGAGGGAGGGAATAGGCCTTGCGTCTACCACGCTGGCCAAATGGTACGGTAGTTACCTACTAAGAGATATAATACCTTTATGTCGGTAGTCTATAGATTGCAAATAGTGATTATAGTCTGGTGCTAGATGAAGATATCATTATCTGGCCTAAAAATCTAGTGAAGTTATTTGATGTCACTGCTGTTGCTAGTTTGTATCTAATAGATTGGGTATGATAAGAACGACAATAAAGGATCTTGCTAGAATGAACAATACTAGTCTGAGACAGCAAGTCGAATCTACCAATTACTATAATTGCAATATTGATTACCTACCACTTACTTACATACTTAATTTATAAAAACGCATTGTAATGTAAAACTACTATAACAATGACATGTATAAAGAAAGTATACAAAAATCCGTATAACCTTTATTTAAATGTACTATAAAAATATCAGGGCACGACATTTATAACTATAACACGGGTGCCGGATTAAGATAAAAAATAGAAAGGTTTATGTGAAGGCTAGCTCAACTTTAGGTATGCGAAATTGAGGACAATCCCTTCGTCCGAGAAAATGTCTGGCTAATACGCTATTCCCTTTTAAATTGTTTTAGCCTTTATCCAAGAATAACTGTTTTTCCAATAAAAATCGGTGGAAAAGTAAAAACAAAATACTTTTAAAATATACCGTGAAACTTTCTGTTTTTAAGCCTTTTTGAAGCAAAATTGTTTGGTAGAACAGTTGGTCGGGGAATATTTTTCTGGCGGTCGCCGACCGTATCGATTCGGTTGATCGCATAATTATTTAAGCGCTTGCTCAGCTCTTTCACTCTATGCATTCTGGTTTTTTATTTTTTGTTTTGTGTTAGCCAACGTTGGCTCGTGTATTTGTGAAAAGAGTAAAATGAGAGTATGTCTTGGTGCGTTAGATTCTTTTTGTCAGATCTCTATGGAGAATTCTTATTAAAAACTAAGTTAACAGAGTTAAATGTTATGTGGCAAAGAACGGCTCACTTGATAATGAAATAACATGAAAACGGTATAAGTTGTTGAAGGTTTTCAAGTCGTGTTGAATTGTGTTTGTTAATGAAAAATATCTTTTTAAAATTGTTTATTCATCTTGGATACGTTATCACAATGAACTCAGATAACACATTTTCAAACATTGTGAACCGACCGCAAAAACTTCGTCGTTTAAAATCTTTTATTTTTTCATAAAGTTATTATTTTACCGCAGACTTTCAGTTTAAAAACCCGGCTGTTTTTGTAGGTTTGTGACCGTTAAATTGGGGTGGAGGAAATAATTTTTATTTCCAGTTAAAATGTCAGCGATAAGTTGGGCTGGTTGGGCAGTTGTAAATATACGTGGGTAAAGTAGGTCAAAGGCAGAAACTCAAGGACAGCCTAATAAACTTTATGTCGTGCCCTAGAATCACCGTTCATTTTATTATTTAGTTTGATGGGGACTATTTACTAAATATTGTGTAATTACACTTTGTGGGCTAATGGCAACGGTCGGGAAATTCGCTTGAGTGAAAGTTGAGGACCTTTGTTGAACGAAATGTAAATTGTAGAAAAACGATGTAGTTATTTGATTTTGTGTTGCTTTGTGTTTTTGTACTGAAAGTTATTTTAGGTCTTTATTTAAATTTTTGACGTATTTTGATTTTTTAAACTTTTAACGTCGATTACTTTGAACGTTAAAAGTATCTCTTTACATTTCATTACACTACGATAGTTTCACCAGTAATAGTTTTAATAGTATAACTTAGGTACTTATACTTTTTATCACAAAATATGAAGTCGAGTAATAATAGCGGCCAACTTTGACAATAACCAAGAACACAGAAACGAACGTGACTAATAGAAATTTATAGACCAGGCTTAAAACCTAGGAACTCGAATAAAATTAAAAGTCTTCTAATTAATCTTATTAGAACAACGATAAAACATAAAAATTGTAGCGAAACTTTCCTTAATTAACAAACTAGGGACATTTTAATGAATCTTACTTAGAGTAACAAAGAAAGATTAAAAAATAATAAGGTCGGTGCACGGTATCGTCTTTGCCATAACTCACCTGGGCCGTATATATCACGCGCCACGGTGTTTACAAACTTCCATTTAAAACTTGCTTTAATGGATTTTGAAATTAATATGCCTTTGATTTAAAGCATCGCTTCCTACAAATTTTCCTTGTGATTTAAATGGACTCGTGTTTTATACGTTGTTTACGCTGTATTTTGATTATTTTGGTTACGATAGACGAAATATTTGTAGGAAATTATCTCTATTTAGGGAAAATAGGAGGATAAATAAATGATTGGTTGAGGAAGACGGCATTTATAAAGTTTGTTATAATGGCGTATTAAAATAGTTTTTTTGGTTTTGACGTTAAATATAACTCCAGTGCACAGTGCATTATTGATTACGACATTATAACAGACAACCACAAAATTAAATTACAACGTCCTAACACAAATATTAGGTCGGGGAAAAAGTCTTTTCGCAGTATAGTATGTATGAACTTGTAATAAAATCTTTTCTCTACACAAAAAAAGCTCGATATTTGGTTAACTTACGAGCTCACTGAAAGAAACCTAATGAACCGTGTACTCATTTGTGATTCTTGAAGCCAAAGAGATTATATTACAAGTTCATACATACTTTTTACATATTGACTTTTTCTCCGACCTAATATTACAACAGCTAGATGCTGTTGTAATATTAGGTACAAATAAACAATTGCAAAACTGACAAAAACTCTGAATTTTCTTGCAGGCGTTCTCTCCGAAAGTCAGTTACTCATCAAGAAGAAGTGGCTCGTCAGTTGGACGAGCTGACAGACTACCGGCCGTATTTCACGTGGTGGGTGAGCACAGTGCAGACATTGGTGCTGTTGCTTTCCCTCCTGTGTTACGGCTTTGGACCAGTGGGGTTCGGGAGGCACACGCACTCTGGGCAAGTGCTGGTGAAGAGCTTGAGCTTACAACAGGTGGGTCTATTGTATGTTATATAGTATCTTATACGTATACTGATAAGTGTCACTTAGTGTAATCAATAGATTGAGTGTTGCGTCTTCCTAGTTCCTCACTCTTCTGCTACAGGCAGTATCATTTAGAGAAACGAAATGAGCAGGAGTTTGTTATTCCATTTTAAACTATAAGGTTTCGCATGTTTTCAAGTTTAAAATATGTGATTTCTGATAAGAAAGAGAATTTTAGGTCAATAAATTCTAGGTATTTATCGAATCCAATTAGAATTCGTCCGTAGAATAGAAAGAATAAGAATGTCAGTACTAGTTCTTTATTGACCAAAAAAACAACACGTCTTTCTGCTATGCTTGCTTATCGGAAAAGCCAACCTTGAAAGGAATTTTGTTTTAAAATATTTTACGCATATTTTTTACTAGTGAATATTTAACGGAAAAGTCGCTTAGTCTTTAGCCTCAATATCCTTTGCCTCGATAAGAACAAGAGCGTTTTGCACTTTCCAAAACATTTCATATTGATTACCTACTTTATTCACACTTGAATAGGTAATTTTATGTGGCGTCTCATATAAAATATATAAAAAAACCTTTTCGGGGCCGCGTTCAAAATCGTGAAATGTTTATGACTTCTATGACTTTTACGGCGTTATGATGGCCCCAAGTGATTTTTAGAGTTCACACGTATGTGAAAATAGTTACGGTTTATATTTCCATTGATATTTTATAGTCTTCAAACTACCACTAAATGTTACTCTAGACCGATTTTCGTGTAAAGTGCTCAGAATAGGTATAAATTCCTTGTGTTTTAAAGTTAGATTTAATGGATTCTGTAGCTGAAAAAATGGAGTAAGGTAAAGAAGGACTCAAACAAGATATTTTCAATTAGTACAGTTCAGAAAAACTGCTTTCTTCAAATAGACAAATAATTTACAAGACCAACAGTTTACGTAACTATGCTATATACACAAACATACAAACACGAAAGTACGCGAATGTTTTCTTCATAAAGCTCTTTATCCCCCGAAATTCCGTTTCTTTGTACAAGACTTAGCATAACATCGTTATATGAGGCAAAGCTTTTAGACACAACAAGGTTTGGCGCAGATTTAACGCTGGCTCGCCAATGTTCGCTGTTTACTTGAGGGATAATATTGACGGCTGTATCTAGCCTGGTTTTCAGTGGCTCTAGAATATTCTGATTGGGGTGTTTCGTGATGGTTTAATAGTCGCTCGGTTTATATCGGATCAACTATGTTTGTGTGTTGATTTTAGTTTTAATGGTTGAGCTTGTTCTTACTCAAGTTAAAGACGTGTAGTATAATGTATTTTTCTAAATAACGAATTAAATTTCACATTAATTACTAAACACGGTGTATTGTTGCTTAATATTATGTAATATAATATTAAGCAACAATACACCGTATAAGTGTGAGCATTTTTGAGTTTAATTTCTAGAAACAGGGAGAACCTACTCGTTAAATGACTCAGTTTGTTGATTGACATAGTTCGTGATCCACAATTTTATTTTTAACATTTAATTATTTTCATTAAAACGAAAGTATCCAGTAAGGTTCCGCCCTTATCCAATCATCGTTGTCTGAAACAAAAATATAAACAGAAAGATTACCACCCTACGTACGTCATTATCCCACACGGCCCACGCATCTATTTTTATACTCCTCAATATTAACAATTAGTAAGTACCGAACCACAAAGGGTGTACATTCATTGTGGCGCAAGGGAAAACCGACACAAAGTAAGAGTATTAGTGAGCGAGCTACGAATGTAGGTCACACGGGCTTTGTGCGCGCCTCTTTTGTCTGCTTTTTGCTGCTTAGCACAGTCTTTCATGATGCTATCTTTTAGCGAATGACCGCAAAAGGTCCCTCTACGTAATTCGGGTTCGGTGAACTTTTGCGGTCGCTGCAAATATGTTACGTGTGGTCATTTATGTTTTGGGTTGATCATGATTCTACAATTTTTTATCGAAAGGTGAGACATTTCTATCGAATTGTATCATCCATAACTTAAACATCGCCTAAACAAAAAGGCCAAATATTTGCAATTTGTAACATGAGAATTAAATTGCTTTGAAATACACTTAAACGGTAAGGATAGTTAGTTCTGACAAGATTGTAAAAATGTTCGCTCTCCAATTTCAGGTCGAATGGGAAGAACCGGCGTCGTTCTGGCTGGGCCCCAGGGCGGCAGACCTGATACACTTAGGTGCAAAGTTCGCGCCGTGCATGCGAAGGGACGCGAGGATAGCGAGGGCGATAGCAGCGTCGGCGAGGAGAGAAAGAGACACCGCATGCTGCATACGGAACGATGATTCTGGATGTGTGCAGTCTTCTAAGGCTGATTGTTCGGTATGATGTAACTCATTTTACGAATAGGGCTTTCTTTTATATCGTCTTATGTACTGTTGTTCACTTATCAAAACAATATCGAGTCAAATTTTTCTAGACTTCCAATTTTTAACAAAACATACTCAAACTATTTTGAAAACTCTAAATTAGATCATCAAGTATTTGAGCAACAACCTCTAAGCTAGGTAAGCTCCGTTTCCTCTCTTTAAACACTCTTTAAAAAACCCTCGAAAGTAAATTGTATAGCAGTCTCTCCAGTGTTGTAAATTAATACGCAAATATATATTGATATGACTGTGTTAGATAGTTCACTAAAAATAGTGAAATTCTCAGTATTCGTCGTTAAATTCTATTCATTCTACGGGAATTTAGGGCAGTAACACGTAATACAATTACGTATGTTGTAATTTGTATTTTTGCGCACGCTACCGTACAGATAAGAGGATTAATATCAAAGGTAAGTTCCCACGCTAACAATTTTTCAAATAACATTAAGTGATAAGGTTCTTTATGGTACAATTAATTATTTATATTGAAACATAATTATATTATTATAAGTTATTATACGCGATCGGAAACGTGAAATACGTCGCGTACTATTTTTTCGTTCTGAGTAATCTTTTTATATTTCAGAATACGATATCAACGTGGAAGAAGTGGTCTTCGGGGGAATCCGGGCCGGGCGGACGAATATCAGGCTCTGTGTGCGGCTTAGATCCCAAGTAAGTAGCTCAACTCTCTACACATTACTTTCATTACTGTAAGTCACTAAAAGAAAAAAAAATCATAACAAAAGAAGTACTAGTCGCTTTGAAACCAGTCAGAAATCAGAGAATATTAGATGCTTGATATGCATAAGATACCTTACATCGATAACATTTTGATGTGGATCACATGACTTTTTTGTCCACATCAAAATGTTCAAATAAATAATAATATTATTTTGTTTTCCAGGTTCTGCGAAGCTCCAAGATCAATAGCACCTCACGAATGGCCAGATGACATCACCAAATGGCCGATCTGTCGAAAGTCAGTTCTTGATGGATCAGCTGCTGCGGGCCGAGCTGGTCATGCGGCAGAACACATGGCGTGCGAGGTCATAGGCCATCCCTGCTGTATAGGAGTCCATGGGCAATGTGTGATCACGACCAGAGAGCACTGCGACTTCGTCAAGGGGTATTTTCATGAGGAAGCGTCGTTGTGTTCACAGGTACGTTGACCAAAAGTTTGAGGTTCTTGATGTATAAAGATGCCATTTCCACGAGCAATGTAGAATATAAAAAAGATATAAAGCTTTACTAGAAAGCAATGGTCATTATTAAAGCAATGGTTAGGTTTTGCGTTCTAGAAAATAACAAAGCCTTAACAGAAAGTCTTGTATCTGATTAAAATACTGTCCTGTGTCGTACTAAAGAAGTTCTAATTACAATTTCAGGTATCCTGCCTTGACGATGTATGTGGCATGCTACCGTTCATGCGCCGCCGACGTCCAGACCAGCTGTACAGAGCGTGGACATCATTATTTGTTCACGCTGGTCTTCTCCATTTAGCTGCAACCTTAGCGCTGCAGTGGCTTTTCATGAGAGACTTGGAGAAAATGGCCGGCCCTGTTCGAATAGCAGTCGTTTATTTAGGCAGTGGCGTTGCTGGAAATATGGCGTCGGCAATATTCGAGCCCTATAGGGCGGAGGTGAGTTCTGGAGTTATCTGTTCGCCTTCACCGTACTTAAGATAATAAATGATATGATGTTCTTGATCTTTATATTGTGGTATACTGGAAGTATTCATGACATCCAATGCTTGTGCATATTTCAGGTGGGACCTGCTGGATCACATTTTGGACTTCTGGCGTGTTTAATAGTAGAAGTGATAGGGGCGTGGCCTCTGCTAAGGCATCCAAAACGTGCTATCTTGAAACTAGTCGGTATCGCAGTGGCACTGTTCCTCTTGGGTCTCCTACCTTGGATCGATAACTTCGCGCACGTTTTCGGCTTCGTGTTCGGTTTCCTTCTGTCGTACGCGCTGCTGCCGTTCATAACCTTCGGGCCGTACGACAGGAGGCGCAAGATCGCACTGGTGTGGGTGTGCATGGTGTCCGCGGCGGGGATGTTGTGCGCGCTGGTGGCGCTGTTCTACGCGGCGCCGGCGTACGAGTGCGCGGCGTGCGCGTACTTCACGTGCCTGCCCTTCGCGCCCGACATGTGCGCGTCGCAGGACGTGCGCGTGCGGCAGCTGGACGGGGTATGACGGCGCGCGGCCCGGGCGCCCCCGCCGCCGCCGCCCCCCCGCCCCGCGCCGCACTCGTGCCCCGCGCGCCCCGCGCCCCGCCGCCGCGCCGCCCGCGCATAGCCCCCGCCGCCCTCGCCCGCGTCGCCGTCGTCACCCGTGTCGCCGCCGCCCGATTTACCTTACGTCACCTCGCTATTACGGAGATACGTATACGGGACTGTAATTTCCACCAACATATCTTATTGTCTCGACGCGTTACTGCCGTTGAGCGCGATGAGACATGTCTACGCATTGTGAATGACTCGGTGAAGCATGGTCTCGGACCCTGCCTCATAGAATGGACTATCACAATATGTAGTACGTACTGTAAGTTGAGTCGCTGTATACGCATTACTGTGTCGCTACTGCCCGATTGATTGAACGTGTCGATAGAAGAGTGCGCTCTTGTTACCTAGGCGATCTTTTAAGATTTTATAATCGTCGAACTAGACTATTATAAAAGTGTATGCGAATATTTCATCGATTACTTTATTTATCGATAGAGACGTATTGTTGCGTGTTAAGGTTTGTTGGTATGTTGTTTTGTGGACTCATGATTTGTCCCTAAATTTCGAGTGCGTGAGGTTGAATTTATTCTATAAGCATTTCACGTCTACTCTCCATCTTATTCTAAAACTGCAATGTGTTAAGTCTGATATTTTTACGACAGCGATGTTCAATAGCTGCTTGTGCTCGTAAAATAAATTCGATCCAATGAATTTTAATGATAAAACTAATTGTGCTAAATTCACGGATACAGAACTATTGCGGACGCGACTTACTGTTGTAAATATTCTGTAAAATAAAATAAATACTTAAGTGAGTCGTGTTATTTGTGACCTGTTTTGTCTGCGTGCATTTTACGGGTATTTCGTTACGTCACAGTGTATATTATTGAGTCTGTATCTATACACGGAGTTTATATGTATGTACACAGAGCTAATAATAATAAAATACATTTCCAGCACTATTCAATTTGAACAAACAATAGACTTGATCAATATCTGTTCGCGTGTGACATAACGTGATCCCGTAACAGTGTCAAATATACATAATTTAGTATATTACTAAATAATGTAAATAGAATGTTATAAAAAACATATTTTTCATCTATTAAGTTCACAGTATATGAACGAATTCAGTCTATGTGTAAGTATTCACTAATCAATTTTTGATTTTGTCAATTTATATAGCTGTATGTATCGAGTCTGCGTAGTATTATATTTATTTTATATAATATGCTAGTGAATATGTATTACGTACCTAAACCATTTATATTTAGGGATATTTATTTTACTACAGGCAGGTTAGGGGAGACGATCGTTCACTATCATTCATACTTTACATGTTTTATTACGAATTTACATTTAATACTAGTCACTATGTTAATATTAATATTTTTTAGTTTAAAGTGATGATGTAAATATATAAATTTAACTAAGCGAATGGTGATCATTGTAATTTAACAGTTATTTTGCTAAGGAATGTTAATCGAGAGCGTGTACGTATGTGTGAAGGTTTTATACAGGCACAGAACCATTGTAGATATATAGGGTGATGTTTGTTTGGTTATAATTGTAAAATTGCGCACATAATTTAGTTCTATGAATGTATCCGTTCTGTCACAGTAGAGTGGCTCATTTGTACCTAATAACAATTGTAGACGTTTCCTTTCCTCTTGTTGTAGCCGTGGTTTATATCCACGAGTTTATTTATGGTCGTTAACACCGTTTATGTCACTTACTGTGCGGACTGAGCTGTCAAAACTCTCATATAGTCCAATGCCATATTAATGGTCGTCTTCTATCTTGTTAGGACCTATTTAACTGAGTTATTTAGTTCGGTTATGTGATAAATTACTAAAATGAATTTCACTTGCATAACATTGCTTTACATTATGGTGATATACTTAAATTTTATAGACCATTCATTGTCACTTGGCACATTTGTTCCACTGTAACTGTGACAGAACGGATACAATCATAGACAAATTGCACAAATGAACGCCTTTTGCATGAGAAAATGTAAAAATGTAGCACTTAATAAAAAATGAAATATATTTTTTATTTAAATGTATTACGAAAAGTATTCGGCACAAAATATCAAACAACTGAATTCAAACTGTTTTGTGATTTTCGTTTAGCACAATTAATTTTACTCGATATTGTAATTAATTAGTTATGTAGGCACATATTTACTTCTTATGAATTAATAATAAATTTAGTATACGTGTCGAGTCACGGGAACAGTATCCTTATAACAATTTTTCGCTTACGCCTTTATTTATTAAGTCAAACTGCTGCATTAAACCATTTCTTAAAATGGCAAACGGGACGTGACAGACTTCCAAAAATACTTAAGTGTCGGTCTGTAATAAAGGCGTAAGTGACAAATTGCAATAAGGTTTACTTTCCGTGGACCGCACAGATTTTGCTCAGAAGTCTCCAATAAATGTACAATACAAGCAATAAAATGTCAACACCAGTGTCTAATGTTATGAACGTGTGCTTGTTAATCAGAGAGAAATTAGAATAACATGTTTTAATACGACACTTGTGTCAGATATTGAATGTCTCTTTGTAAGTGCAGTGTCACGCGATATAGAGACATTTAATGCTATCAAACGCTGACACCCAAAGTGTCGTCGTGTGTTTTAGGACCGTGTTTCAACGACATAACTAAGTGTCTACAATTGTTTCTGTAAAAACATAAATCATAGATCCTTGATTTCGTAAAATAATAAGTTCATTATGCTTATATTGGACTACCCACGTTACATACATTGAAACACGGTTCTAGATGCAAATCAGATTATTTTTAACACGCAATTTCGGAATTTGATATAAGTTTGTAAATCTATTCGAAGTAGTGGTTTTAATTTCTCAAAACGGCCAAGTGTATCGAAATTATTTTTTAAATGTAACGGAAATTCCTAACCCACACCAAGGAGACGACTGTAAATGTGATTATATTTTATTACTAGCTGACCCGCGCAACTTCGCTTGCGTCACGTAGGAGAGAATGGGTCATAATTTTCCCCGTTTTTATAACATTTTTTACTGGTACTCTGCTCCTATTGGTCGTAGCGTGATGATATATAACCTGTAGCCTTCATCGATAAATGGGCTATCTAACACTGACAGAATTTTGCAAATCGGACCTGTAGTTCCTGAGATTAGCGCCCCCGCCGCCGCGGCCGGCCCGTACCGTGCCGCAATACTAATATCGTGATATCTCCTAAACTATATGTCTAAATAACACACTGTAAACTGCAAAAATAATCTAAATTAAATGCTCGTGATGATGAACTTACTTATTTTGATAAGGATATATGTATTATTGGTTATATCACCAGTTAAACATCACCCAACGAATTAAATGTTTTTTTAATACAGAAAAGTAGTTTTTGTGACTTAAATAAAAAAGCTGGATATATGTCATCGCGGACTTTTTTGTAGAACTAATAAAGACCAATGTTTTTGCTATACATTGTTCTTACTTGTATCCAACGGTATAAGCGGCGCACGCACAAATGCAATCTTCAATTAGATTTTTTTTCTGACTTCTTGGACATAAATCGCTATAACTCAGCTAATATAGTTTCAATGTATTTCAATTATATATAAAAACCTGTCGGAGAAAATACTCTTTCTATTAGTGAAAACCGCATCAAAATCCGTTGCGTAGTTTTAAAGTTTTATGCATACGAAGGGACTACAGACAAAATGGGCGACTTTGTTTTATACTATGTAGTGATAAAGTGTTTGAATGTGTGCGTAAAGTGTCTCGATTACTTTCTTGAAAACTTTGTTGACAGTGAACTTTCTCGAAGTGCCCTTGTGACCGGCGGCTCGGCGGACTGTTTCAGAATTTAAGACAAAAAAAAACTTACATAACTGTACATTGTGAACATACACCTAATTATTACTTATACGTTAAGGATGGTAAAGTAATCTTATTGTAAACTAGTATTAATCGAACAAGAAACCTTATTATCATAATATCGGTGTGTTTTATTTCTATTAAAGAGTAGGAACCTTCGAACGAATGAGACTCAAGCTTAGTCAGTGAGCTTTTGAACCATGCTAACAGAAAGTACGGGATAGCAGAGAATAATAACTACCGCAAGCAATAGGTTAAATTCAAATAGTGAGTCGCCGGAATTACCAACGACCAACGAAAATTAGATCTCAACGGTAGATCCATGAAATCATAAGAATATAATGTATTGTGATTAATACATTATTTGTATTAAAGAAAGGTGGTTTTGTACTACTATCGACAGCTTAGTTCCTACTAAGAAATGTTGTATGAAAATCTGTTGAGCATGAACTATTTTTTTCAAGTAAGGTTTAGTTGTTCCGCTATCTGTAAAAAGTACCGAGTGCAGCAAATCGCGTTACTTAACGTGTAAACCAATAAAAAAGATGATAATTAGACAGAAATTACACCTATTAGAAACGATTTCCATAAAAATGATTGAATACATATTGACTTTTGAAAAACAAGGATCTATTAAGTATCAATAACAAAAAACAATATAAATAACAAATCATTCTTTAACAGTTAAAAGAAGTAGTCATAATTTTGCTATTTTATTTTGTTTTCATCGTAATTAATAATCATAAGTGTTTACTTCAGTTAATCCTATAGTTATTTATAGACAATCGTAATAAGTGTGGCTTGTTATGTAAGCATTGCGAAGAAGAAAGTACGTGCCAGAGTTGAGAAAAACATGTACATAAAAAGTGGTGTCCGAAGGTTATTTTTCCTAAAGACAGCTTTTTCTATTGTATCGTGCCAAAGGTCTGGGTGGTGAGCAAAGACCTTTGCACATACTTAAAAAAGGCTCTATAGTCTTTTAGTAGCGTGATTTTTGGCAAAAAGTCATCCAATCCAAAAGTTTTGTAGAACCACTAATCAGCGCCTCTAGTGATTATCGTAGGAACTACATTTTAGGTTCATTTTCAAGGTCAGCTCCTGTTACTCGATATTGTTGACCGTTTATAATCGTGCTAAAGGAAGGGAGGCGAAACTATCGAACGTAGAAAATTAAATGGGAACCACCATTGATCACGAAATTCTATATCATTTGCCATCTGAGTACTACTAGGATTTATTAACAAGTTAATTTCAGAATTGATACGTACTATGGTATGGATAACATCTTATGGAAAAGTTTAAAGAACCATTTGGCTATCGATAGATAACGCTATGAATTATTTTTTGACAGATATTGTATGAAGTACCTGCCATTATGAATGAAATTATCTGAAGATCATCAAAGATTTAGGTAGATGTCTCTTCTACTTATTTTGACTAATATACACAGCCATCATGACCTTCAAGAAACATTTCACAATATTGTACAATATCAATAAAAAGCAAATATTCAGCCATTCATTTGTTACGACGATATGTTGTGTGTGTAACGACAGATAATTTTTATCTGAAAGAGTTCAAGATTAAAGGAAGACATGCCTAAGCCTCAATAATCTCACACTCAAGTTTAATAACTATGTTGATAGTATTGAAGATCCCCCACAAAAGTATTATAAGCCTACTGCATCAGACACTCTAGTTCAAGAACCATGTTTTTGTTTGAAAATATTATAAGAAACGTCATTGACAGGCGTTGGTGGTGCAAAAATATTGAGAGCTGATCATAGAGATTCTGGATAGCTTTGAGTTTTTTTTCTGATTGGTCACTAACAGCAGCAGACAGTGTTAGGTAGGGTCAACCCATGAAGAGGGACAGATTTAAAATTATTTTTGCAATTACAACATTAAACAAGTTTTGTTTACCAGTAACTATATTTTGTTTTTTTTTATTAAGATCGACACTTCCTACTAATGTTATGAATGCGAAATTTGGATAGATGTATGGATGTTTGTAACCAAATTATGTCAAAACTACAGAATTTCTAATACACAGTTACAACCTGGGTTTTCATATAGGAGACCAAGAAAAATCTTTCCACAAGGATGATGTTAGCCCAATTATGCAAGCTTATAATTTATGACAATGTGTTTTGGCGAGTTCTGAAGTGAAAAGTTTGAATCGAATGATACCGAATTGATAGATATAAACTCAAAATTTATCTCAAATAAATTTACGTATATTCACGTACATATGTACGTATGTATGTAAATTCTTTCGTATCGTTTGACAGAATCGCATCGTGTGAAGTCACTCTCACGAGGCACTTGCGGGATGACTTGTTTTATAAGATAAAATATGAAAACATCATGTTTACTACGAAAACATGTTGAGTTATAATGATTAGGGAAAAATTGGCAGTTGCAAAATCATCAGCTGAGAGGTGATTTCTTGTAACTATCGACAACAAAATAGCTGGCGAGAAATATTGTACCATTGATCAGCGCCCCAAGTGTATTTTTTAGAAACTACTTTTGTTCTAATCATTTTGAACGTGAAAAGATACTATATCAGTACTAAATATGAAAAAATCTCGCTATATTCATTTATTTATGGAACGTCAAAAGCTCGTCAGATGTAGGTAAAAATCGCCCCACTGGATACATTATTTCATTAGTTACATATAAATAAGCTAAGCAGGTATTTTTGGTCGTCAACTTGAGATGTAATGGGCAGGAAAATGGGATTCGGTGTTTTCCACGGTATTGTATGACTTCATAATATATTGAGTAACCACTTATATTAAGAGGAAATATTCAATAAATAGAGATTAACATTATATACTCAAAGTGCACGAATTCTATAAAATGATTGGTTATTATTCCATTAGATTTTTT
This sequence comes from Anticarsia gemmatalis, assembly GCF_050436995.1. Lineage (NCBI taxonomy): Eukaryota > Metazoa > Arthropoda > Insecta > Lepidoptera > Erebidae > Anticarsia > Anticarsia gemmatalis. The sequence continues at coordinate 5,455,438 of NC_134752.1, forward strand.
AACCTTTACTAATTCTCAGAAAGAAAAACCGTGTACTAGTAATAGTTCGAAATAATCAAACGTAGTATAAACATAGTTTTATCGATCGTGGCGTTCTTCAGTCTCCATACACCACGACAATTTTTTTTTTGTTTTTTTTTTTCTTAACTCATTACTGTCCCACTGCTGGGCAAGGGTCTCCTCCCAAACGAGGGGGAGGGGTTTGGCCTTGAGTCCACCACGCTGACCAAGTGCGGGTCGGGGACTTTGCATGACCTCAATATATGTATGAAACAATTTTATATGACAATAATACTTTTAATTATTATTATACCCGAAGATATTTGGACACGTGCTAGAAAAAATTCTGCTGTTTATACTATGTCATTGATACAACACTCCTGTTGGGAAGATGGATAAATTTCTAAAGAATCAAGATAAAAGTGTTGATAAGATAGTTTAAGACGCCTGACGGACACTTGAAATATGACAGAACGAATTGTTTTGCAATTTATCAGTCATCTTGAACTCAAACTGACGCAGAACTTTTGAAATTAAGGTACTTAGGTAATGTTGATAAAAGAAATCACGTTACTGTTTGACGCCATAGAACTTGTACCTGTCGGTATGCCAAGGATTCGTATCTTCCCGAAACGAATCTTTCGCGGGTGTATTTTCTTAGGAAATGGTTTTGGATAGGATGGAAGACTAGGCAGCGACAGGAATACAAGAAATAAAAAAAATAAAATTGAAATGAAATACGAAGATGGAAGTTGAACTCAACTTGGTTATATCAGAGTAGGAAATTTCTAGTAAATATTTGTTGATACGCAAGACCGATCAACTGAATAGCAATGAGCCCTTAATGCAGTTCTTAAATAATTTGGAAGCGTAAGAATAAAATAATTTTATTACCCGTTATTGTTTATGACTGTTCAATAATAAAGTATTAGTTAGTTATATGAACTCGCAGCATGCTAAAAAATAAAATGTATTCAGGTTATTAATTTTGGTTTTTATATTGACACTTATGCCAATAATATAGTTTTAGAATGTATTTATTGCAAGTTCTAGGCAATGGACACAATGTAACTAGATTAACTTAAGTAACTTTAAAAAATATTAAATGTACGTTACCTCACTTAAGTAGGTATTCATCATACTACGTATGAATTCGAACACAAATTTGTTAGAAAATTGCTTGATGCACACTTCGTCCGAATTGCGCCGGCAACAGCTGCTGTAAAATCTCTAGAGATATGAGATAAAACTCTTCAAATTTATCTATTACATTATCTATGGATTATAGCCCACTTTGAAGTGTCCGGCAAGACATTTGGTCAAGTACATTATAAATGATAAGTCTGATTTTAACAGTTACCACGTGTATTTCTCAACGTGAGTTTCTGTCACATTGGTCGTTTGAAATTGACATATCTTTAGTAGCTCGATTCTCTACTACTATCGACTACTGACTACCGACCTGTCATCGAGAAATTTTGTATGAATATCTGATCAGCGCCTCTGACGGGTGTCGTAGAAACTTTTTTGCCAGTACATTCTAAATGTCAAAATGTCGCTAGCTAGCCGGTTGTCGGTAGTCGATAGTGGTAGAGAATCGAGGTATAGGTAAATTGGCAATAGTTCAAGTAGTATATTACTAGTGATTGCGTAATCAATGACCATCATTACTCTGGGGAAGGCCCTACTTTAATGTCGCTGTTATGGCTTCGTACCTAAGGAAAATTTTCATTGAAGATGAAATAATATTTACAGGATAATAATATTTATATTGTATTTATCATATTGTAATAAAAAAACCTTTGGTGACCGTCAGGATTACCCGTTTTTCTTATTGAAATACAGAAAAAAACTCAAGGTTTCAAGTCCGATTCCTGGGTCGGGTCATAAAGCTTTTTTTCTCAGTGATTGCCGGGTGTCATCAAGTTGAGGTCGTGGACCTCCGTACCTCAGAGAGCACGTAAAGCTGTGGATCCTACGCCTGACCTCTCGAAAAATGAACCGAGACCTTAGAAAACAATTGGACGGAATTTAAATAGTCTATTAGGAAATGACGGCCTTGCTCATTAAAAATCTCGAGTAAATCTCAGACTTTCAATAAGGTTTACTCATTTCTTATCTTGTGTCTGTCTAGTCTTAGGATTAGTATTTTAATTGTGTCTCATTACTCTCACTACAGTGTTTCCCCCAAAATTATTATACGTGCAGTTTGTTTAACCTATTTTAGTTTAGATTTTTCTTAGTCCTTATACTACTGAATTAAAATCCGCCTTAGATAATTACTTTAGTGAGTTTGTTATCTTTTTCTTCAAAATAGTATGCATTTTTAAAATGGGGCATAAAATATTTAGTCCGGGGAATCATTCAATGCGTTATGTACGTTGTGCATATGCTTTCTCTACAATTTTTTTTAAGGTTAAAGCAGCTTCAGTTATACACCAACAATATTCCGACGCTACTACCAACAATTTCATTAGCCATAATTTTAATAATTCAAATATTTCCTTTCAAAATTCAGTCTGCAGATCACAGGTAACCTTTCAATACGAACGAAGTCGCGAGAGTAACATAATCTTAAACTAATTGCCTTCATAATTTCTCATTATCTGTGATATCCGTATTACCTTGCACACAGAGCCGTGAACACTTCCACCATGGTTATTGACAACCACTGATAATACTTACTACGTATAATTTTCTTAATTACTCTCTCGATAGTTTAAGTTTCTTTATGTGTTTTATCCTTATAAAAACATCATTATTTTTTATTTGCCGCTGTAGTTTAACTGACAGTTTATACAATTAACTGCTTAAGTTGGTTTATTTTACCTGTACATCAATAAGGTATGAGGGAGTAAAATTTCGGGACTGATTAGTGGTTACACCGGCTGGTGACACCAGCGTAACTGTGAAGTTTTTTTTCTTCGTGATTACAGCGGTGTATCTACGATTATCTTTTCTCGGTGGTTACTCTGATGGATTTTGTACAGAATATCGATAAAATTTGCCGGTATAGGCATCTTTGCTATAAGTTTAGGTACCTACCACTAAAGAAATATTATAAGAAGTTTGAACTTATTGGTAGTTCTTGAAACTATTACCAAACAATTTTATGATGATAGCTTAACTTTGTAGTAAATTTTGATCCTATATCCAGCAAATAGCTATAGAATTATCAGATTACGGTGACTGTTAAGCTTAACTGGCTAAGTCAATGAGTATGTTACGATAAAAACATTGGTGATATTGGATAAATGTATATACCGGTAGTATAGTAGGTACTTGGTAAATTTTAATAGATAATTAAAATGAATTGTCTAAAGTTAACATTAAATGAGACAAGGTATAAAAAACAAATAATTTAATCTAAAGTTCAGCGGACTTTGTTTAATGCGTGCTGATAATAAGTATATTAATTTAATCTGATCTCAGAGCGAAAAACTTTACCCTGAAAGAGAATAATCTTGTATTTTTTTATTTGAATGGTCAACATTGAAACTAATACTCATGCCCTAGTAACGTGAGAGTGGGAAAAATCGAGTTATTCCGTTCGGATCCCCAATACTGATACCCTAGTATTTTAAAATTATTTTCTATTCCGGTCTGATCCCCCGTATATACACATTATAATAAATTTAAATATTTTATTCCGATCGGATACCCTGACTGACTATTATCACATTTTTAGGACAGTCAATAACAAAATATATATACAGGGTGTAAACGACAGCCTACCGAAAACGAAAAAAAATGACTTTAGAAACGATTCTGGTGCTTATGGCGTTGAAAATTTTCATCGGTTTTTTCTTGATTTTTCCGATTTTTCATGCGTTTTTTTTATTTTTTTCTGGTATTATTTCGTTAATACTACACAATGCAACATGAATATGAAAAAAAAAACCGTCATATTACTGTTTTTCACAAAAAACAGCAATGGATTAAAACAACGTATAAATTCGCTATCAGCTGTTCGGCCAACGACACCGCGCCGGCGGCGGCCGGCCGCGACGGTCGACGTCACGCCGCGTACCTACGCGCGCCACACAGACACGATTACGCACACAGCTGTCAACCTCACACTCACTAGTATGCAGCGTTACTTAGTATT